>NC_135497.1:87290492-87390492 GCF_052857255.1 Amblyomma americanum
AGTTCAAAAATACTAAGGGCCCATTCACTGCAAGCAAGGCATCCCCTTCTTCCACAGGCAGACTATTAGGGTGAATTCGGCTAGACCACAGTATTCCTTGGATGAACTGAACGCAAATAAACGAAATCAACTGACCGAGCTACCTGGGCAGCGTCGGCATTGCAAAGAACAAAAAAAAATAAACACTGTGAGATTGAGAAAAGATTGCATTTCTACGGGCAGCACGCCATTTGACAATTTCGGTGCTATAAATATAGGAACTCCTGTGGCTGTCCTCGTGGCGGCGATGTGGCACCGATATCATCATCATCATCAGCAGCAGCAGCAGCAGCAGCAGCCTGACTACGCCCACTACAGGGCAAAGGCCTTTCCCATTGTCTCTCCAATTAACCTTGGCCTTTGCAAGCTACGCCCACCACATATGCCTGCAAACTTCCTGATCTCATCCGCCCACCTAACTTTCTGCCGTCCCCTGCTACGCTTGCCTTCTCTTGGGATCCACTCCGTTACCCTTGAGGACCAGCGGTTATCTTGCATTCGCATTACATGCTCTGCCCAAGCCCATTTCTTTCTCCTGATTTCAACCAGGATGTCGATAACCCGCGTTTGTTCCCTCACCCACTCTGCCCTCTTCCTGTCCCTTAACGTTGCACTTGTCAATGAAATCGTAAAGGTAAATGCAAGCGCGATAGCGCAGGCTGTCTGTGCGCAGCACAGAAGGGTGGCATGCGGTGATTATAAGCAGAAGTATTGGGCCGTGCAGCACTTCCTGCACTTCCTAAAAGAATGACGCGTTTGAAAGCAAGTGCTGATTACGTGCTTACACTACACATTGGGAAAGCGCATGTTGAATGTGACCATGCTACCTTGTTGTTTTCGAGCACGAAAGACAAATTTTGTCGTATGGTTACCTTTACTGGCTTGGCGGTATTTGGGAGGGTTTGAAGGATACTAATGCGTGGGAAGAAAATATTCATAACACCGACATGTACTGCAGAAATGATCTGAATGAGCACTGCTTCATATGCACAATAACGAGTTCACAAAACTGTGACGCACATCTTTTTATATACTACATATTTTCGAATACCTTGCAAGTTCCTGGGCACTCCGAACATTCCTAAAGCGAGCTTAGGTGAATCATCACTGAATTCAATCGATGCCCCGCTCTTGCTTGATGACAATGGCTTCAGAGCCATCAGATTTCCGATCATATAATTTGCAGTTCCGGGTTTTAGGCGTACTTGCAGCTATTGGCTATGTTTTGTGGCAACAGCCATCCCAAGAATACTCTTGATAAAGGGGCACACGTTTCATTTACGAACACTGGGGAGTCTGAGCAGCGGTCAAAACAACCAAATATTTTCAGTGGTAGCTTTTTGACGTTTTTCAGTATTGCATCCCTTTTCTGACACCTCGCAAAATGTGTCACAGTGTCCCTAGGCTTCTTCTTAACTGGCGCTCGATGGCAAAGCCACTACAGGAAGAGCGAAAGTTTGTGAGCAACGCCTGCTACATCTTTGTTAGGTGTCTCATCAGTTCCTTTAATTTCAATATTCTTGTTGCGAGACCGTTGCCAAGTTCAGGATTCTTGGACATAAATTTTAATTTTGAGGCAACTGTCAAGTATTGTAAGGTGCTGTGATGGAAATATTGAAGGTAACGGTTCATTCCTTCGATGCGTAGCAAAATATGTCTGAAGGTCGGTCCATCGCTCGCACCGAGTAGTTAAGACTGCCGTAGAAGATCAATGGAGAGCATTTTTGACGAAAGCGAAAACGTTGATAGCAAAAAAAAAAATGAAAGCCTGCCGATTGGAGATATATGCGGATATATCGACGGTTATAGTGGAATGTTACGATATATGAAAAATTGCGTTCATGAACAGTTCCCCATTGAAAAATCCGCTTTTCCAGAATTTCTAGGTATGTCAGAGCTGAGAAACCGAGACTCAGCATGTTCAAAAGACTTGCGAATTGCGTCAGGCTCGAAACACGGTGCTCAGTTTTCCTCTTTCGAGGCGGCCACTGACAGTGCTGTACAGTTCGGCTTCATTTCTTAAAAAAACCGAGTTCATATAACTACATACTGCTACTGGCGTCGGTAATATCCACTCTCCGCGTAACGGCAGGCAAATTGCACCGAACGGCTTTCCGTGCACTCTCATTTTCAGAAAGCATCTATTCTCTATAAGCTAGCTAACTCGCTTGTTTATAATAGGGGCCATCTTGGGGCACAGAACAAGCAGTAGTAACAAAGGCTTTCACAGCAGTAATGGCGTAAAGGACAAACTGACAGTTTTTTTTGCGGGTTAAACTAATTGTCTGGTTAAAAAGCGAAAAGAATGGTTAAAATGCGTGACGACGCCCGGCGAAGACGACACAAAACCAGGAAAAGTGCCATATACAGCTGTCGCTGTAAAAGCTCACTGAGGCCACTCGGGGCCCCAGGTGAACTTGAAGTCAAACCATGCAATGGGATTGGTTTTCCAGTCTAAAAACTTGAGGGGTTAATTAAGCTCCGCCTTAAGACATGAATACTGTTCACATAACACTTAACCCACCCTTACTAATACTACGCGATAGCTTTAGAGATCCCTCTCGCGCAAGTACTCCTCTGTCGCCTAGGTTCTGCCTACATGCCCCTTAAGCGAAATTGGTCTTTTCTAATTTCCATTCATAGTTTCTGAGTTAATTGTAGCGCATCATAAAACAAAGGACGGTGAATCAGATGGACGTACACAGCGCTGTGTATGTCCACCTCGTTCACCGTTCTTTGCCTTTTGATGCGCTACAACTCGGAAATATGAACCAACAAGCCCAAGTTTCGACGTTACATTCACAAATCGCGGGGAGTCCTTGTGGCACAGTGGTGAAGCGGTTAAGCGATGCGCCACTGCTCCAGACAGGTGGCAGTTTCAAGCACAGCCACCAGTGGGATTGTGAGACCCAGGGTGTGATGACGTCACAAGGCCACATGACCTAGGTGGCAGATCGGCCACCGGAATTTTCGTTCAAAGACAGCGCCGACAACGCCGGATTTTCTGCAGCATGGGAACCTTAATGCTGTCGCGTTAACAACCACGCAGAAGCTCGAGGATCGGCGCATTCTCGAATGTTTGTTTAAAAAAAGAGGCGCAGTTTAGAACGTGAAAGAGCGCATACAAAAAGCCCCACCACGTTTTTTACGCCTTTGTTTCTTTAGCGCATCCTTATCGGCAGATGAAACCCACACCCCATCAATCTGCCATGTATTAAGTAGCTCCCATTATGGCTCAAGTGACGTGTCGCAGGCGCACACGCTTCCATTCTCTCATGTATAAAATACATTTGTTATCACGCGCAAATGATTAAGGACAGATTACAAAGGGCATCATGAAATAACGGCCCCCTTGAGCAGGCTGTACATGGTGTTGCTAATAATTGACGGGACCTTGTTTTCAACTGATTACTCATCGCCCCTATTTCATGTTTGATACAGCTACTGGCATGGCATGACCGTTTAGCACGTGACAAGAATTTCGAGCTCCGTGATAGGCCACATCGGGAACACAAAGCCATGGGCCTATCTTCCAGCGTGTGGTTTCTTTTCTCGTGCACAGATGAGTAAGCACACTATTATTCTTTTTTCACAGTGAAGAAAAACACCACAGGCACATCGATTCAACTGCCTTTTTTTTCCTTGCACTACTTTCTAGAACTCAGAGCCACCTCCTATTCTATAGCTCTATAAGTCTACGTCTTGGTTAGACGCTTTTCATGACTTTCGCGCGTCGAACAGGACGCCTGTTCTTAGCCACATCAGCTGAATATCTCGAGCACGAAAAGTTACTGATTTGGGCCGGGAAACCTCAAAGCTAAACACCGTCTCCATGCGAGCCCATAACTGTCCCGACCTTATTCCAGACTAAGGGAAACAATTTCCCGTTTAAAGAGACCGAGAACTGATTTTCAATTTGGGACTCTTATGGGCACAGCAGAGCTCTTGGCGTCGAAGGTGCCCGATCCCCGCAACGGTTGCGTTAATAATGCCGGAAAATATTTGAGGAAAAGTTATATTGATCAGTTTACACCCTTGTTTTTTTTCATATTTCAATGTTTTAAACAATTATGGAGGAACACGATATACGGTCACACGGCCGCAAAAGAAACCAAAAGCAGATATGCGGCTCCGGTCGCAAGGAAAGAGGGAACTAGCTTTATAGCCTGTGAATGAAATACTCGCTGTACTTTCAAAACACCATCCTGAAATACCTTTTCAATTACAAAAATAGTTGTTTTAAAAATAGTCACGGCACTGCTCAAATATTGGAGGGTCTATTTGATGTCTTCCTTGGCCTTGATTGGGGCGAGAGAGTTGTATACCCTTCACGGTGCTGCAAACAACTTGTGAGGTGAAGTATAGGAAGACGAAACACCTTAATTCGTGACTCGCTACCTAAGGCAGAGCAAGCAGCTAGCTGTCGACGTGAGGGAGCCCGATCATTACGCCGGGTCCCTTACGTTCAGCTCGTGTGCCCAGCATGCCACCTGCCATGGTGGGAACGCCAAAGCCATCACAACAGACTAGCACCGTTCCTCTGTCAGCGATTATGTCTTCATTACCATGCTCTAATGGCCTCTCAAACAACGTATGGTGCAACTGGACCAGTCCATCCTCCTTAAATCCCAATGGTTCATTGACCATGCCATGGAAGTAAGCGCTCACGCCATCACGGGGCGTCCTAGGCTTCCTGGCACGCTCCCGCGCTTGGCGCAGCCCCTCTCACAGCCGCAGCAGCACCCGTGAG
This sequence comes from Amblyomma americanum, assembly GCF_052857255.1. Taxonomy (NCBI): domain Eukaryota; kingdom Metazoa; phylum Arthropoda; class Arachnida; order Ixodida; family Ixodidae; genus Amblyomma; species Amblyomma americanum. The sequence continues at coordinate 87,295,282 of NC_135497.1, forward strand.
CGCTGTCTACCGCCTGGGCTGCTGGAAGCACCAAAACATCTGATGCAACACAGTCTCTGCATGCCAAACTCTGCAGGGCCACCGCCATGGGTAGCTATTCTGCACTATAGAACTGTGTTTTTCACTCCGCACAACGAGGACTGACGGAAAGAGGGTCCTCTTGCTTGAGAGCCGGGCATTTATGCATGATATCATTCCTCTCTTAAGCACGCCGAAAGTGACAAGTTCATTAGCAATCGTGCTACAAGAGCTCAGCGACCCAACACTGGGACACGACAGCTACGCACTGTCTGAAGGACACGCCCACAAGAAAACAGCATTGTACGTGCGGAGTGAAATAACACACGTTCAACTAAACACGCAACCAAAATGCGACACGGCTCTCAGCAGTGTCGGTTGCAGGATCGAAGTCTCATCAGAGCACACAATTAACTTTTTCTGTGTTTATACGGCTCCCGAAAACAGAAGGAACAAGGCCTGCGGCACATCCATTGATCTCAGCTTCATCGCCGAGTATAAAAGCTCTACCCTCGGAGCACTGCACTCTTATGCGGGGGCTTCAGCTGTCAGCAGCCGCCGCGGTGGCTGAGTTGTTATGGCGCTCGGCTACTGGCCCGAAAGACGCGGGTCGGTCCCGGCCGCGGCGGTCGAATTTCGATGGAGGCGAAATTCTAGAGGCCCGTGTACTGTGCGATCTCGGTGCACGTTAAAGAACCCTAGGTGGTCGAAATTTCCAAAGCCCTTCACTACGGCGTCCCTCATAGCCTGAGTCACTTTGGGACGTTAAATTCCCATAACCCATAACCCTCAGCTGTCAGCACATCGCGTGGGGATATAGCAAATGCAGCCGGCGAGACAGGCGTGTCAAGCAACATTCTTCGGAGTACGGGCTGACACCTCTGAGCACGCCTCGTTAAAACACGCGGAGGACAGACATGCCATCAAACAAACACTTCACAGGATCTCCCCTCTGACTACGCGTGCGCAACTATTTTGGTGGTAGTTGTTGGACGATTGCATCGAAAGCGACCGCTTCTTATGCTCATTCACACCAGCCGCGCCAGTACAACGAAGATGAATCCACACGCCACAACCACGCTAACTCATATCACACACTGGGACAAATACCGTGAACAACTGGGACCGGACCCTCCCGCTAAGAACCATTCGCTATCCCAGCTGTGCGACACTAAGCAGAGGGCCACCGAGAACCTTCGGACCAGTTCTGATCACCGTACCCTGAAAGGATTCTGCCCACCTTTTGAAAAATAAAGCGCGGAAATCTCGCCCATTACGTGTGATCTGGAAGGAAATTACGCATCACAAAACACGTTTGCGCAATACAACACGCCAAAGAAGAATATACGACCCTGCTCACGTCATAGCATTGCATGGGAATTAGCGAATGTATTAACGAGCAAACTTACACAACCCAACATCGGGCATTCTCGTACACCTGCTTAGCCAGCACGAGACCTACAACGAGACGGCCCGCGTGGCCCCCCGAGAAGGCATCAGCCAACGCTTTGTGTATTTTTCAATGCCTTTCAGATAGCCGAAAATGGAGACTCAAGCCTCTCTGGGCTTTCATCCTCACTAGCTTATGTCTATCCCTGTTCAGGCTGATAACGTGGGCGACCGCTGGGCTGCGTAACGTCGTGTGGAGGTGCAGCCTGATTGACGTAACGGATTGGCGTAACGCCCCCATTCGAAAACGGGTGATCTGACAGCTAGACATCGAAAATATAGCAGGCGTTGCAGCAGCGCTTAGAGTCACGCCAAACAGACCAAGCAAGTATTCTTCCTTCACACGTGTCGTCCGCCAACACCAAATACCAGAAGGGCCAACCGTTCGAAGACAGTGAACACCTTAAGTGACCATTCACCATGCATGAGCTGTAGCACGCCTTGCAGCATGCAAACGCAAGCAGTACTTCACTCCCAGAACCGATCAGATGCGCGTGGCTCTCATGCGCAGTTTACCGCCTGGAGCGCAAGCAAGTGCTTCTATAGAAAAGTTCAATCGAGTCAAGGGCACAGGGGAAATACCCTCTACGTGAAACTTCTCACTGGTCAAACCCATTCAAAAGCCCGCTACCGTATTCTTGTCCAATCTCCGCCCTAGCTATTTCTCTAACCTCGTGCGTTTGTAAAATAATGGAGAGCATGGTCAACGCACGGTTGATATGGGCCCTTGAAGATCGCGATATGTTAGCACGCATGCAATACGACCTTGACGGTCAATACAAGACGTGCCACTCCGCCTCAAAGAGAACGTCCTCAACACCCACTCGGTCCACCCACTGGCGGTAGTCGGAGTGGACGTATACCTCTGATGGCGTCCCGCACGACGACATCAGGACCAAAGCTCGCGTTCTGGGGCTCAAAGCAAACATGCAATACTAATAGCGGTTTTCATAGAAGGCCGATGCGAACAAGTCTAAGGGGATCATTACACCGCTCCAAACAAGTACGCGTTCCCCAGTGTTCGGTGATCGCAACGACCCTGTTTAAAACAGCTATGCATAGGGTGCCTCAATGCGCCCGCTCCCCCGCGCGCATCAAGGCACCTTAATTATAGCTATGCAACAGCTACCACGACGCCTGGCGGACGCACCGGGCCTTAAACACGCAGTGTATGTCGACATCACCAAGTGGACGCACCTGGGCTCGATCAGTCAACAGGAAGATGCCTGCGAAAAGTCCTCAATATTATTTCCGACTAATTAAGCCTCAAAGTAAAATTTACACCACCACAGATAAAACCGAGGTGGTCGTTGTCCATGGCGCCCGACCGAGGAATTTGAGACAGAAAAGGAAGCGGTCTTTTAAACTTAATTTCCACCGGCAAAAGGCGCATCACATTGAAACTGACTATCCGAAATTGAACTTGAACGAGAAATGTATGGCGAGCATGCACCTCCATGGTTCCAGCGCATTTCGAAGACTAGTGAACAATCCTATACTCGCTTTACGTAGAACTCGAGCCGCACCGTGTATAGTCATGGATGTGAAATGGGGCAGTTTCCGCAAACCTTTTTCATCGCCTGCATCATGTGTCATCGCGTCACGCACGCAGTTGCTCGCGTTCGACCGAGCCCATCGTCATCACACCTACCCGATACACACGCCTCGGAGCGCTCAAGAGCTGCAGCAAACTGAACGATCTCTCAGTGCACCTCGATGCGCGTCTTCACATCGGGAGACGAGGCCTCGCGCCACAAACACCGGGCACGTACGCCACACACTCAGGCCCCTCAGGTATGACATCCACACACTCCTAATTCAGCCCAAGTCCAGAGCGCGAAATCGCGGCACCTACCGAGGGGAGCCACCTCCAATCCACAACGGAACTTCACAAGCGAATTCGACGCCTGGCTTATGCAAAGCGACACGCTAATGCTACGTGCTCGCTCCCCCTGTACGAACGCGTCGTATACACGCACGCTGAACTTCCGGCTGACGGCACCAGTGACATTTGCTACGACACTGCTAAGTACAACATAGGCTATATATACTGGAAAGCAGAATCAACGCCACCAAAGGTTCTCACAAGCTACATCACCCAAGCCGAGATAATCTCCATTGTGGACCACATGGAATGGGCGCTCAAACATTCCTCCGAAACTGACCGATACACCGTGTTGGCGCATGCGCATATTGGGCACGTGCCAACGTCCTCTGCACTCACCCTGTCCCGCAGAAGATCCTGCGCAAGCCCTGCTCCGCGAACTCGGCCATAGTATTAGCGTGCACTGCAGGGCTCCCCGCGCACTGCGGTGCCCTCGCAAACAACAAAGTGCGCAGAATGGTGCGCGCTCATCTCTCTACTAGCTATAGCCACAGCTTCCAAAACCCCTCGGCCATCCTTCGACGCCTTCGCTTCTATACCTGCAATAGCAGATTCTATGGCAGAAAAGCGCCACACTGAGCAGTGCTGCTTAGTGGTTCGTTGCTGCGCTTCTGGAATATCGGCGAGAACGATCCGAGACATTCTAACGACATGGCACAACTATGCAATATCCACGAAGGACCTGAGAAGCCTTAGTGCAAGCATCTGTTTTCCCAGTTTGTCCTTCTTGGCGGTGAGAGGTCACTCGTCGCCGGCATGCTGATATAGCTGCTCTAACGACGATTCCGAAGCCGGCACACCACACCTTCCGCCTATTACAGCAGGCATTACTTCCACGAAAACAAATCGATCTCGCAATATCTGTAAGCGCTCATCTGGTACGAATTTGTAGAAACTCCACTTGCTTCCAAATGGGAACCATGTCTTCGTACACAACTCAATATTATCTGTACACCCGAATGAGTACCGAGGGCAGCCGATTAGACTCGCCCGACTGTGGATCGCGATTTTTTTTTTTACAACAGTATCTCTCGGTAGCCCTTAGTTCTGAAAAAAAAAAGTATGCAGCATATTGTCCTGAAATTTCTTTCCTCTTCGTTCCTTTTTCCACGTCGCTTGTTCAATTAAGTAAGTAACAATTTTGAATTTGCCTCCGCTGTTTCCCAGTTTCTCGTGTGAACCCCCTGACTGCAGGAGACATACGCAAGCATTGTCCGGTAGAAAAAGAGTCGCGCAGACTTCTGCAGACTCGCGTCCATCATCCGAACGCAAGGTGACCGTGTATTTCGAAGGAATGAAGCGCATTTTCTGTCCCCGGCTCGGACACGGACGAGGACAGTTTTCGCTGGATTTGTGTGTAGCGTTGCCTGCTCGCTTTACTCTTCCAGAGGCTCTTTATATCTGAATCCTAATACGTCTGCGCTTATTTGTGTTTTAGTGGCGTTACAAATAGTAAGCTAGATGGCGTATCTGCTCTCCGGGCGAGTTTGCTCGACGTTTGTCACACTTATTACAGCCTGCTATAGGGTGGTGTTTCGAAAGAAAGCTGTGTCCGCCGTTCGTGGACGTGAAATGTAAAGGAATTCCTCCTCTGGTACGCGGAGCAGGAGATTATCAGCACAGGAAAGGAAGATTAGCTCTCGCTCACTCACTCGTTTTCTCCATTTTCAGAAGCCGTGTTTGCTCCTTGGAGGAAGCCGGCGCAGTTAGGTAGCTTCCTAGGCTCAGCCATCGAGCTCTGTCAACCCGGTTCGTGCCAGGTATGCCCAGATCACTTAAGCTCCATTCAAGAACCGGCAGTGGAGAGCGCAGCGCGGCGATTAGATAGGGTATTGATGCGGTGACCTGAAAACGTCAGAAGCATCTTAAAACGTCTATACAAACAGGTGCAGGTAGGCAGTGAAAGATATAAAGGCTCAGCTTTTTCTCAGGTTGGGCGTTAGCTATAGCACTACTTTCATTTTTGTTTTTATTGACATGGGCATAAAAGGAGATGCTGGTGCCCGATTGTGGCGCCAGCTACTGCTTTTCACATAATGCAAGAAAACCACTTGAACTGGCGGCATAACGCCTAACAAAGCACAGCGACAACACACAATTCACAATACAAATAATGCAATGGAGATGCCAGAAAAGCTAACATAAGATATAAAATTAAACTATGAGCAATAACATTAGCCAATGGCAAAAATGAGGATATGCTATAAGCAATGATATGTCCTAACCACAGTAAACGGTGTAAAAACCACAAATCCAAGAAATGAAAGAGAAACAATGAGCAGCAACAATAACGATATCAGATACCTACATGATAGAAACACGTATAAATGATTGCCAGGACACTGAAGAGCACGAGCTGAGGCGAACAATCGCAGAATTTACGCAAGCAATTTCTTGGTTTCAGGCGAATTCAGCATCCTTTACCTTGCAAATACGGCGCTTTGTTATGCCAACTAGCGAAAGCAGAAAAACATATTTCACAAAGCAGAGAACTTGGTAGCACATCTTCCGCCGTTTCCTTGCCAACATATTTCGCCACCACTACAAATCATTTTTCTTTTTGGATTTCTTGCGTCGCGTGCATCTTCGAAACACAGATTGATTCCACGATACCCGCCGCGGTGGCTCAGTGGTTAAGGCGCTCGACTACTGATCCGGAGTTCCCGGGTTCGAACACGACCGCGGCGGCTGCGTTTTTATGGAGGCAAAACGCTAAGGCGCCCGTGTGCTGTGCGATGGTGCGATGTCAGTGCACGTTAAAGATCCCCAGGTGGCCGAAATTATTCCGGAGCCCTCCACTACGGCACCTCTCTCTTCCTTTCTTCTTTCACTCCCTCCTTTATCCCTTCCCTTACGGCGCGGTTCAGGTGTCCAACGATATATTAGACAGATACTGCGCCACTTCCTTCCCCCCAAACCAATTATTATTATTATTATTATTATTATTATTATTAGTATTATTATTATTCCATGATCCCTAGAGTGTCGACTCTATAAATTGTCGTGCTTTAGTATTACAGCTTAGAATTATTTTGACAGCTTGTAAGAAATTGTGTGCAAAGATCGGTCAAAACGTAACGCCCAATGCGCTGTAGCTCGGTAAAGGTAAGCACTAGGGAAGTGAAGTTTTCTATGTAGAATCATAGGTCCTTTATACCCTAACTCATATCAAACTTTTGTTTCCGGTTGTTTCATGTAAACCGCCGTGCATGATCAACATGACACCCTACTACGCCTATCGACACCTATAGACTTCCTCTAAAAGTTCGTCGATAACTCAGCAACGTCAATTCGCTGGAAAATGTGTTTTGGCTTTATGATGTTTAACGTTCCAAAGTGACTCAGACTATAAGAGACGCCGTACTGAAAGGCTCCGGAAATTTCGACCACCTGGGTTTCTTTAATGTGCACTGTCATCGCACAGTACACGGGCCTCTAGAATTTCGCCTTCATCGAAATTCGACCGCCGCGACCGGGATCGAAGTCGCGTCTTTCGGGTCAGCAGCTGAGCACCATAACCACTCAGCCACCGCGGCGGGCCTCGCTGGAAGATGTTGCCAGTTTATGGAGACAATGCAATGAATCGCAATAATGCGTTTCCATGACATGAGACGTTTTGGCGAGGTGACTGCAGTATCCAGGTCCTGCCACTTTCAGGTAGACCATCAAGCGTCTCAACCGATGAAAATGCATAAGATATCGATGAACGCATTCAAAATGACAGATGCATCACGGCGAAACAGATTACAGAACACACATGTATATCAAAATAATCCGTCAGTGGTGCCCGAAAGGGTTATCCAGCAAATAGTTGTACCATTTCGGCGCGGTCAGGGCCGCTTACTTCCTTCATATTATCTGGCAACGTATTACTCAAGGTTTGCGTTCATTTTAGTGCGTCGTCTAACCCGTCCCCGTGGCTCAGTGGCTACATATGGCTAGCAGCTGCTGGGCCCAAAGTGGCGGGATCGAATCCCAATCGCGTCGAGCGCATTTCGATGAAGGCGAAATGCAAAACTGCCTTTGAGCTGTGCAATGGCAGTGCGCGTTTGAGAGCCCGAGGGGTTGAAGTTATCCGAAGCCCTCCGCAACGGCGTCTCTCGTAGCGTGCACACTCTGCTTCGGGACGTTATAGCGCATGTGCTATAATGTGCGTTAGGACTGATGCTTGGGCGAGTTGGTATGCCATGTTCAAGAAGAACAGCGCGAAAAGACAAGGACCACAGGAAGATACACAAAGACAAGCGCTGACTTTCAACTAAAGATTTATTGCTCGGAACGTGGTAATAAATACATCAGGCTCTAAGCAACAAAAAGAACACATAGGAGTGATACACACTTGTCCACGCACACAAAAAATACCAAACAGATACAGCAGCATTACTTCCTTGCAGATAGAAATTCTAATTCTTTCTTTGACAAAGATATGGAGGGACAACTGATACATGCGTCATTTAGCCGGGCGATTTCAGCAGCTTCAATGATTTCTCGAGTCAGCGTATTGGGGTGTCTACTTAGCACTTTTGTTTGTTGGAAGAATGGTTGGCACGTTTTGCTTTCGCAGTCTCGGCAGTGGATGCCGAGGTGCCCTTTAACAGTATTATAAACAGTGATATTATGTTCTCTTAGGCGCTCGTTCACACATCTGCCCGTCTGGCCAACATACTGTTTCCCGCACGAAAGTGGAATAGAATAAATGACACCTTCTTGGCATGCAACAAACTTATTTTCATGCTTTATGGACCACTTTTTTGGCGTGAATTCATCATTAACTCGTTTACACAATTTCCCAAGCTTTTCGGGAGCCGAAAAAACAACTCTTACTTGAGTTCGGTTGCCTATCTTCTTTAGCTTATGGGAAAATTTATGAATGTAAGGAACAACTGTTGTTTTTTCTTTTTCCTTGGCAGACTCTGTCAGATCATTCTTGTTGTTTTTGCTTAAACTTGCGAGCATCGATTCAGAAACGGACACGAGCAGTTGCTTGGGATATCCTGCCTTTACAAGGCGATCAGTTTGCTGGTTGAAACTGTCTTGTTGAGCATGAATGCAAGATTTATTTAGAGCGTTGTAATAGCATGACTTAGCCACGGCACGTTTAACTAGCTTGGAATGCGACGATGCGAATGAAAGTAGAGGCTTGTTGCTTCGCGGTTCAAACGACCAGCAGGTATGATTCGGCGTAAAGCTGAGTCTAAGATCAAGAAATCTAATCATATTATTTTCAGGAACTTCGAAAGTCAACGTGAAAGGATGAAGGTACTGGACAAAAATATCTTGAATCTCTTGCTTGACTGGTTCAAAATTGTCGACATCGGTGTCCAACAGAACAAAGAAATCGTCAACAAACCGAAAACAGCGCAAGGCTTTTGACCCTTCTAATTGTCGTTGGAGCCTTCTGTCCTTTTGTGCGAGCAACAGATCACTAAGCACGGGCGCTATGCATGAGCTGATGCAGACTCCTTTTTTCTGCAGGTAAAGAACACCATCCCAGATTGCAAATGTTGAATTTAAATACACTTCAAGCAGTTCTAAGAACCCTGAGACTGAGATGCCTGCCTCATTTTGGAAGGCAACAACGTCGTGTTTTTCGATGCATTCTTCGATACATAAAAACAGCTCATCATGCGGCAGTGAATAATAAAGGTCTTTTACATCAAACGAGCAAGCCATGAGGCCTTTGTTCTTATGGGTTTCTAAAACCTGAATTACGTCCTGTGATTTTTTCACCAGAAAGGGATCGTCTAAGGTCAATGAATTTAAAATCTTCTTAAGAAACACTGCTACACATTTTTGCCACGCGCCGTTCTCAGAGACGATTACACGGAAAGGACATTCCGGTTTGTGCGTCTTGGCATTAAAGAAAAGCTGCAAACTGAGTCCTTTACATTTGTCAATTGAATTTGCCAAGACATCAAGGTTATGTTTTTTACATGTTTTTTTGGCTTTTGCCTTGATCTTAGCCAGAGAAACCTTATTTGCTACATTGAAGGATGAAAGAATGGCTTCTCGACCCTTAGTTACATATAGATGCGACGGTAGCACAAGGAAACCTCCTTCCTTATCCGCGGGAAGTAAACGCAGCGAATGTTCCTTCAAATAAGACACAGTTCTTTTAACTGGACCGGAATTCCCTGGTCCCTTACAACGTAGCAACGCATCGACTCCTTCGGACACACACCTGTCTGAATCGGCGACGGGTGCTAGCCTGGATACTTGTCTCACCATGCCCAGAAGTTCTGGTCGTGACCTCTTGGGTTCTGTGGCGTACTTCGGTCCTTGGGAAAGAACGCGACGCACTTCAGTGGGCAGTGAAACGTTCCCTGCTGTATGGATGACGTTCTCCGCCATGCGTTTCTTCTCAGGCTGTGAGGCACGGAGCTGAAGAAGTGTCTGTTGCCAGAGGAAGCCAGCAGTGGAGTTAGCCAGATCAGAGAATTCTTTCCATTTCTTCCTTGCATGATGTGGGGCCCAGGCGCTGTGAAGTTGGAGGTAAAGGCAGTGCCGGTAGAACCGAGCTTGTCTGTTCCATTCGGCTTTTAGAATCTGGCAGATTCTCGAGCAATGACCTTGCGATGGCTGGAAACCACCAAACAGCTGCAGAACATGTCTCGGAATGCGTTTTTCTCTAACTAGAAAAGCCAGGGTTCGGGATTGGCAGATTGCAAAGGCGACGTAGGTAACAAGAACACAACGGTGGATTGACAAACAGTTAATAGAGCCCGATGTACTAGAAATGAAGCTCGTTAGGACTGATGCTTGGGCGAGTTGGTATGCCATGTTCAAGAACAGCGCGAAAAGACAAGGACCACAGGAAGATACACAAAGACAAGCGCTGACTTTCAACTAAAGATTTATTGCTCGGAACGTGGTAATAAATACATCAGGCTCTAAGCAACAAAAAGAACACATAGGAGTGATACACACTTGTCCACGCACACAAAAAATACCAAACAGATACAGCAGCATTACTTCCTTGCAGATAGAAATTCTAATTCTTTCTTTGACAAAGATATGGAGGGACAACTGATACATGCGTCATTTAGCCGGGCGATTTCAGCAGCTTCAATGATTTCTCGAGTCAGCGTATTGGGGTGTCTACTTAGAACTTTTGTTTGTTGGAAGAATGGTTGGCACGTTTTGCTTTCGCAGTCTCGGCAGTGGATGCCGAGGTGCCCTTTAACAGTATTATAAACAGTGATATTATGTTCTCTTAGGCGCTCGTTCACACATCTGCCCGTCTGGCCAACATACTGTTTCCCGCACGAAAGTGGAATAGAATAAATGACACCTTCTTGGCATGCAACAAACTTATTTTCATGCTTTATGGACCACTTTTTTGGCGTGAATTCATCATTAACTCGTTTACACAATTTCCCAAGCTTTTCGGGAGCCGAAAAAACAACTCTTACTTGAGCTCGGTTGCCTATCTTCTTTAGCTTATGGGAAAATTTATGAATGTAAGGAACAACTGTTGTTTTTTCTTTTTCCTTGGCAGACTCTGTCAGATCATTCTTGTTGTTTTTGCTTAAACTTGCGAGCATCGATTCAGAAACGGACACGAGCAGTTGCTTGGGATATCCTGCCTTTACAAGGCGATCAGTTTGCTGGTTGAAACTGTCTTGTTGAGCATGAATGCAAGATTTATTTAGAGCGTTGTAATAGCATGACTTAGCCACGGCACGTTTAACTAGCTTGGAATGCGACGATGCGAATGAAAGTAGAGGCTTGTTGCTTCGCGGTTCAAACGACCAGCAGGTATGATTCGGCGTAAAGCTGAGTCTAAGATCAAGAAATCTAATCATATTATTTTCAGGAACTTCGAAAGTCAACGTGAAAGGATGAAGGTACTGGACAAAAATATCTTGAATCTCTTGCTTGACTGGTTCAAAATTGTGGACATCGGTGTCCAACAGAACAAAGAAATCGTCAACAAACCGAAAACAGCGCAAGGCTTTTGACCCTTCTAATTGTCGTTGGAGCCTTCTGTCCTTTTGTGCGAGCAACAGATCACTAAGCACGGGCGCTATGCATGAGCTGATGCAGACTCCTTTTTTCTGCAGTTAAAGAACACCATCCCAGATTGCAAATGTTGAATTTAAATACACTTCAAGCAGTTCTAAGAACCCTGAGACTGAGATGCCTGCCTCATTTTGGAAGGCAACAACGTCGTGTTTTTCGATGCATTCTTCGATACAGCGCTTGTCTTTGTGTATCTTCCTGTGGTCCTTGTCTTTTCGCGCTGTTCTTCTTGAACATGGTATAATGTGCGTTCAGTGATTTCTTCATGCTGACTGCGGCTCTGCCTATGGCGTCTGTACGACTGGAATTGCCGAACAGCGGCAGCTTTTTCAGCATGGTAATGGGATCGGTGCTTTTGTGTCCATGCATGCATGCTGGTTTGGTTTGGTTTGGTTTCATTGGGTTTATCACCCCAAAGCGACTCGGGCTATGAGGGACACCGCAGCGGAGGGCTCCGAATAACTTCGACCACATGGGGTTCCTTCACCGGCACTGACATCGAACAGTACACACGCCTCTAGTATTTCGCCTCCATCGAAATGCAACCGCCGCAGCCGAGACCGAACCTGTGTCCTTCGGGCAATCTTACACCGTGCCTTCGGGTCAGCAGCCGAACACCATAACAACTAAGCCACCACGGTGGCTATATGCATGCATACGTATAAACGTGTATTCGTCGGCATGGAAGTAACGTGGCAGTACTGAAGACGTCTATAAAGTCGTCCATTGCATTTCAGTCCCCTACCCACCTGCCGAAAGAAGAGGCTTACCGATCCTATAGGCCTAAACGGCAGCCGTAGCCGTTTGCAGAGGGCTAGGCTGGTGGCAGAGACCACTGGAGACTTGGACTAAATGTCTGAATCGAAAACAGAGCACACATCGACTCCTAGATGAATTAGCACAGCTTATTAGGCCACCAGCGTAGTGGTGCGCCTCCACTGGTGGTGTTCTCTGCTTCTGAGGGGTGGAACCATCAGTCACGGATGAGGGGTATGGAGGCACACGTTTTACAGCGCATGCAGTTCTGATTGTCTTAGATCGCCGCGGACTCCACTGCGCTACAAACGACTTGTGAGATGGAGCATATGAGAGGCGCAGGTGAGCCAAAGAATAACGCGTGATGACTCCGTCTGTCTGCATAACGCACTCGTCCACGGCCACTGAGACATAAGTATGGTCGTATGTTGGTATTTGAGCGGGACCACGGTGGTGGATGTCACCGTTTCTGTCTTACTGTTGTTTTTCCGCCGTTAACTAGCTTAGATTTACAGTCACACAGTTCCTCATGGAAATTTAAGAAAGCAAAGTGGGTTTGGTGAGTGCTTGTCAGGGGGAGGATAATGCTTACATTAGTGAAATATCTATCCGCTACCGGGAAAATCGTGGCCCATGTTTCGTTTTGACCATTCAGTGCCGTAGATATGCCACAGAGTTCGAAGAAATAGCTGTAAGACTTGCCTTCAACGAAACGAAGTTCATCGAAGTCCAAGCCGGCCGCAGGCAGCGAAGGGGTTGGCAGGCGGCAGGAGCAGCAACTTCGGAGGTACTACGGCGGCAGCCGTGCACACAGCGTTGTTGGGGATGTCAAGAGGGCCGAGCATCTCGGGCCTGCAGGTCCATTTCCTCGTGCCGCAGCACGATCACTGGTAGCTCGGAGTGGTCCAGCGTGGCCATGGAACCAGAAAACTTCGATGTTAGCAGTATCTGGCAACGGTGGCCGCCGGCAGCCTGTACAGGGAGTGAACGGCAATCGAAGCCGATAGCTATATGTTATTCGCTGGTGGCTTGAGATCACGCTTGTGGAGGTGATAGTCGGATTGAAGTGCACAAATGTGGGTTTCTCAATTGAGGTGAAAATTGGCAGACGAGGCACCTATGCGTCTAGGTCGTTTTTCGAGCCCTGCATGTGTACCTCTCTGCTCGATACACAAACTTAACAAGGGATGGGAAAGCCCCAGGGTGCTTGTCAACGTCTGGACAAGAGGACTTGCATTCGCCTGGGGAAAGGGTTCATCATTGGCGGGCCTTGAATAGGGCATTCCTACTCGGAGTGAATGGTCTATTTGAACCTCCCCCCCCCCCTCCCCAATGATGAACTCTTTCACCAGACGAGGACAAGTCCTCTTGTCCAAACGTTGGCAAGCACCCTGGGGCTTTCCCCTCCCTTCCATTGTTCGCTATGTGCGTATCAAGAAACCATCTGCGTGCCCTCTGTCTACCATGAACTCTGTCTGCTCTACGGCATGTTAACTGAAAGCACGAACAGCACTCAAGGCTTATCTGTGTTTCAGGGAATATTTTTATCGCGTGTGAACCGCCTTTCGCTAGCGCAGCGTCTTCTTCACGAGAACCGAATCCCAGAAATTTCTCCGCTGAGTGATGCAGAGAAGGCAGGTATGACTGCAGGTTCGCAAACAAGTATATCAGAATGGAAGCAGAAACCCTAATTGCCTGGTTTCCAGAAAATTGTCTAACGAAGATTTGTTGCGGCTGAATTTTTTTTAAACTAACCTTTTGCCTGTCAACATTGCCTGTTAATTGTGTTTCGTGCAGAATGGAGCACTGTAGAGCAAAGGCAACTTGCCGCAGCTACAACGTACGCAGAATGACGATTGGTGCTCTGGAAGCTTGCGCCAAAGGAGACCGTCTTCGAAACTTGGAAACTTCATTTAAGATATGGCACACGCTTTATTTCTAGAACAGCGCTTAATCATACCCAACAATACTGGTCAAAAGCATTTTTGAACGAGAAAGAGTTTGAACGGGAAAGAGAACTCAATTTTTTCATATATTGCAAGGTTTCACTATCAGAATTAATATATCCGAAGATGTCCCGTCGAAAGTATTGCATTTTTTCCTATTAACGTTTTTGCTGTCAGAAGCGTTTCCAGTGGGTTTTTTATATCAGTCTTAACTGCTCGATGCGAGCGATGCAATCACTTTAAAAGAAAAATTTTGTTACACATCGGAAAAATGGGCCATTATACCTTCAATATTTTCATAGCAGTACCTTGCAATTTTATAATAGTACAAATTTTTGTCCAGGAATGTTGGACATCCGTAAGCGTAAGCATACAGCGTTATAGCTGCGTGCGTGAGAGTTCTACCACAGGGAGGTATTCCAGAGTGCTGCGAGATGAAATATATTACTGAAAAGTTACTACTGGAAAATAACTGATGAAAATCCAAATTTATAGGTACAAAGACACCCCTTCATGGGTGCAGACGATGAAGGCGCAAGAACGCGTTAAAATGTACGCTATATAAAAAAGTTAGGTAATTAGCGTGGGGCATAATAAGGGTAGTCCTCACTGTGTGTTCATCGCAAACATGATCCCGCGTCGCACATGCCACAGCTCAAGGCCCACTGTATCCACACAAAAATTTCGGTCGCGACGGTGGCACTGTCTTGACAAGGCGGCCATGTAACGCCGGACACCTGCTACGAAGGGTAGACGCCCAGCAGGCGCACCGCCGGAGGCTCGATCGCAGGTCAGGCGGCAGATTCCTAGCCGAGAGCCAGCAGAAGGTGTACAAGCTCTTCCTCGTCTTCTCCGACGCCGTGGAGGCCGAACGACGTGAACGCTCCACATGCATCGAAGACAGGGCCTCTGGGGAGAGCGCACGCTGCCTGGACGAGGTCTCGGAAGAGTTGTTGGAGAACTTCTGCTCCCATGAGTTCCCCCACACGTCGTGGTGCAAGATGATGAACTGCACGGAGAATAGCGTCAATAGCCATAAGCGGGAGTCCGAAGTAAGCATGGGGGAAAACCAGCAGCACGACGTGGTCCTTTTCAGGCTGGTGAAGATTCGAACCTTGTGTGATGGGCACCACAACGCCGAGTTGCGGGCGATAGTGATGTGCCCGGCATCCGCTCGAAGAACGACCAGCTCCTGGTGCTGGCCGGGCTGCTGTGCGTCGTAGTCAGGAGCAGACATTTTGCCTTGCGTTAAACCACGATTCCACTGCAGGCCCTGGGTGAACGGCAGAACGTCCTGCTTGTTGCCGGCCAGAAGTGCAACGCCTGTCGCCGCTGTTTTGCAGATGGCGGGCTCCGTCAAAAAGTAGCAGCCACTCGCTTCCCAGCAACTGCGCACACAACGCGACGGGGCGGCTCCAGGAAGACCGTGGCTGTTTAGTTTCAAATTCTTGAGGGCAGTGTTGTGAGATCCGATAAAGACGCACAACGCCAGGGTCCAGTTCATTAAGGACTTTCGGCTTACCCTGTGCTTGAGCAGGCGCCATGTTCCAACAGGAAGGGTTCATCACGGGTACAAGCGTTGACGTTGGCGATGTCCGCAGGTAGAAGGGCGTATTGAGGCGTGGTCGATTTGTGCCGGCCGGGGATGCAGCGGGGAGGAACTTTGGTCGGAGCCACTGAGGCGTGAAGCACAGGTTGCGTGCTTTGGCGCTCGAATGCAGACCGCCGCCGCATTCATTCACAGGATGACTAGAACATAGCGCCGTTCGAAGACTCGAGTGCGTGGTGTTGGTTCGTGCTGCGTGAAATGAGCACACTTCATCTTCATATTTCATGGAGGTGAAACACGTAGGCTAAGTCGTGAAAACTTATCTTCTGTGGCAGGTAGAAACGACCACTCATCACAGATCATGTTTCATGGAGAGATTCACGCCGGAATGTCTTCCTCACCGTACTAACGTCGACAGCCACATCCGACGGTGCTTCCAGAACCCTCATGCGCCATAAGCTTTAGCCCTTCGGGCAATGATTTGCAGAGGAGGCTGTAACACGACAGTGCTAGCAGCTAGTGAACATCTCATAGACCTAGACGAAATTTGAGTGGCTGCGTGAGCGACTGATGACACACAAGACTAGGCCGCTACTTCGAATACATATCCCTACATGTTCACTAGTGACGCTGGCAGATGTATCTATCGTGAGTGGTCGTTTTTGCTGCTACCTGTGTCTTCTTTATATAGTCTTGAGTCAGTCAAAATCTACGCCATGGCTGTCGACTAGACCTCGTGGAAGCTCCTTGTGAACAACAAACTTCAGGCCCATTTTAAATTGAGCCAGCCCTCTCTGTGTCTCGCCTTGTCCCTTGCACATTGGTATTAGAATGTACTCTTTATAACTGCAAGGTTTGTTTTAGATAGATAACATCAATTCCTAAGTGTCACTGACAGGAAACCAGAGTTAGAGTTACGTGTCGCGATGTGGGCTCAGAGCCGTCGCAATCCCGTCCAGCTAAATATTTCACGACCATAAGTATATATCGCCATAATACCATCACTTTAGCTCAAGCTAGTGCCCTGAAATCTCGGCATGTCAAAATTTATGACAAGAGAGTAATGTGGCGAATTACTTGGCTGCAGCCTGTGGATTGCGTGCGATTACTGTAGCCGCGTGCATTGCATAACTGACTAGCTTGGTGGCAATCGAACTTTTGCGGGCATTGGAGCTGGGGTCTCCGCTATTACCGCCAGTCGAGTAAACCACCATTTTGACACTTTTCGTTGAATCTCAAAGTAATGTAGCCGGTTGATGTTGGTCCGGTGGTTTCCGGAAACTGGGTGCACCGCTTGAAGGGCTTCTCGATGAAATGACTTGCAGGCGAAGAGATTTAGTGAGAAACGCAGAACTTTTATACAGGCTATTTACAGATGGGTACAAGACGGCCACAGCTATCCGCGGCCTAGCCGACCGCCTGCACAGAAGCGAAAGACACCGCGTCCCAACAGCCGAACCACCTCTCAACGGTCGCTACCTCCGCGCTCGGCCAGGCCGAGCGCCTGTGAGCTAGGAGTAGCTAAAGACAAAATTCCCTCGGGCGCGGAGCCCTTCGCGGGTCCAAGCCGAAATGCCCGCGCCCCTTTCCACACGTAAAAATAAATTGTGCTAACTGCAGCTCATCAGTTTTAACGAATTGGAAAGCTCAGAACTGATGTCAGGGTTTTTCCCTCACCCCAAAATTCCTCCTTACGCGGTTGCGCAATCCTTCGTCAAGTGGACTGGATGCACGCTAGACGTCTGGGGCTATCGGACACCTTTTCACCTTCGTTTTCTACCGTGCTGGCCTAGTACACAGCCCGTCCGTAAGACCCAGACCTGCCTCGCTTCTTTATGGCCGGCGGCGGCTCCCCCGGGAGACGGGATTCTGGGAAGTCGGGGGTAAGGGGGGGGGGCAAGGTCAAGGCCGGCAGAGAGCCCCGCCGTCTGGAGTGGCAAAGGAAAACGCAAGAACGAACGGGAAGACCAACCGAAGAACATGAGTGTTCGACCTGCTCCTCCCCTTCTAACGGTGTGCACCAAAATAAAGCAAAACGCGACGCACTGGCTAGGCCACTGCCCTCTCGCGGAATGTTAGCAACACATGCACGAAAAGATGCGACAGGGCGCCGAACCCTACACTCCATTATCGCGGGTCTACAACCGCCTGGACGCGGCAGCGCGCCGCCACGCCAACAAACTATACCGTCGGCAGTGGGCTTCATTATGCCAAAGGATGGAGGAAGACGCCAGCTCGAGGAGGCTGTTTGACACCTTGCGGCGCATCACGGAACCCCAGGCAAACCCGCAGCCGCTTGCTGCCCTGGCAATATCCAGCGGGCTCAGCGACGAAGAACTCGCTGAGCGGTTTGCCGACCGGTTCGCGCTGCCCAGCCCCGCAGGTGCAGCTAGCATGGCTGCACCCGAGAGCCCCAGAAGCGGTGCCACTCCCTCTCCCGTCACTTCGGAAGGTCCCTGTGACGCGCCTTTCACCGCGGCGGAACTGAACAACGCGCTGCAGCGCTGCCGCCTCCGATCGGCGCCCGGACCGGACGGGGTGACCTACCAGAAGCTGCGAAACCTGGATGCGGAGCAACGACAGATCATCCTGCACCAGATCAACCTGGTGTGGGAACGCGGGGAGCTACCGGAGGACTGGTGCACCGCGGTCGTCTGTCCTATCCGAAAGCCAGGGCGCCCACCTACGGAGCTGAGCGGATACCGACAAGTGGCACTAACATCGGCGGCGGGTAAGCTCATGGAGCATATGGCGTTGCAGCGTTTGAACGAGCGAGTTG
Source organism: Amblyomma americanum (assembly GCF_052857255.1). Lineage (NCBI taxonomy): Eukaryota > Metazoa > Arthropoda > Arachnida > Ixodida > Ixodidae > Amblyomma > Amblyomma americanum. The sequence continues at coordinate 87,313,686 of NC_135497.1, forward strand.
CGGAGGCTGATTTGTTTGACGAGCGTCAGACGGGTTTCCGTGGGATGCGGTGCACGGCTGATTCGATTTCGGACGTTGTCACGGCGCTGGAGCACGCCAGGGCAGCAGGACAAGTAGCGCTGCTGCTGCTACTGGACGTCTCGAGCGCTTTTGACGTCCACCGCGCACCAATTCTTGCGGTGCTTGAGGGAGCCGGTGTGAGCGGGCGCCTTTTGCAATATGTTCGCGGCTTCCTGAGCGAGCGCACCATGCGCGTACGAGTAGGGGACAAGTTCTCCGAGCCTCGTCCGGTGGAACTGGGCGTGCTGCAGGGCTCTGTCTTATCCCCGTTTCTGTTTAATGTGGCCATGTCGGTGGTGCCGGCCTGCCTACCCACTAGCGGCCGACACCATGTGTACATGTCCATATACGCGGACGACATTGCTCTGTGGTGCCGGGGGCCACCGGGCGAGGCGCTCCGTGTGCGGGAGTGCTAGGGTGCCTTCAGTGAGCGCTGACAGCAATTGACGCCTGCTTGCACGGCCTAGGTCTGTCGCTGAGCGCGGACAAATCGGTAGCCATGGCTTGCGTTTCGCGCTCTCGCGCGCGCCGTGCGCCACTGGACGGGAGGGACTCCGATTCTTTGGCGTAAATTGGTGCGGTACCTTGGCCTGGACATCGACTGGCGCCTTTCATTCCGTCTCGCGGCGACCAAGGCCTGTTTGCAGATGACGAGGATCACCGCTGCCGTGCAACTCACCGCTCGAGGCCAGCTACGGCATCTCCCAGCAAGCCGCGCTGCGACTGCATGTTCAACGCCGCAGAATTGGGGGCGGCACTCTACGCGTTACCGCTCGTCTCGGTGCGCAAACCGTGCTGGAGGAAACTGGAGCTCCAGCACCGAAAGTCCCTGCGCGTGTGCCTCGGCCTGCCAAAAAACTCCCAGTGTTCCGCAACACTGGCCGAAAGAGGAGCGTGGCCGCTCCAGCTCCAAGCAGCGCGCAGGGCGCTGCACCACGTCGACCGGCTACATCGCGCACCGGTCGGCGGCTCGCTACTGCAGCGGATGTGCACGCACCCATGCTCACGAATGGGTGCGGCGCTTCAGGAATACGAGCGCCTAACAAAAGCCGTCCCCCCCCCCCCCCCCCCCCCCCCACGGCCCATGCCCGCCCTGGGCTGCTGCCTCGGAGATACAGCGAGGAATCGTCGGCATCGCGGGAAAGCGCAGCACACCCCTGTGCGCTGTGCAGCAGCTGACCAGAGCCGTCATACACGGGGAGCTTCAGGTCGACCGTCTCCTCGTGTACACCGACGGCTCAGTGGTTCGCGACAGCCGCTCCCTCGCAGCGGCTGCTACCATACCCGCCCTGCGGCTGCACAGTCAGACACCCACCACCTTCCTGGGCTCCTCCACAACGGCGGAGCTGATGCGGAACCTGCTGCTCTCCATCGACCCTCCGACACCCAGGAGTGCTCTGCTGTGCGACTCCCGCTCCGCCCTCACCCGCCTGCAGTGCAACGGCCGTGGTACCCCACTAGTGCGCGACATTTGCGCAAGCATCGAGTGCTTAGCGCAGAAAGGATGCGTTATGCGTGTACAGTGGGTGCCCGGCCACTGCGGCATCGCTGGCAACGAGGAGGCCGACGAACTCGCGACCGCCGCACACCAGCTACCGCCAAGTGATCTCCCCCTTGCGCTGGAGGACTTGCGCGCGGTCATTCACGAACATCTCCGAAGACAGCACCCCGACCCACGCATCGCCGGAGGTGAGCGCATCGCCAGCATCAACGGCTGCCCCCTCTTTTGCGGTCACAACGCGCGATGATCCCCCGCGCGCGCATCGGCTGCGTGTGGCCCGGGGAACGACGGGTGCGTCACGGACTCGCGACGAGTGATGTGTGTGATGGATGCAGTGCAGTGGAGACACTGGAGCACCTGCTCCTTCGCTGTGCCGCGTTCGCTGACGCTCGTCGTGATATGCTCGCGGCCTACAGGGCGCTGGGCATACTCCCAGACTCGCTCAAGACGCTATTGTGGCCGCAGGGCAGTGCGCGCACCCGTGAGCGAACCATGGTGAACCTCTGTGCATTTCTCGAACAGACAGGCTTGACGTCCCGTCTGTTTTGCGCCAGGTAGGGACGCGCAGTGACCGAACGTTCCGCGTGCACTATCTTGGACGATTAACAGCTGGGCTCCCCACCCCAGCTGTTGTGTGCAAAGTGTTGTGCGCGTGTTTTTATTTTTACTTTTTTTCCTCCTTGACTGTACACGCGCACAACCTGGACAACTTTATTTCTACTCTTTGTAAATAGTGTATATATGACCACTCCCTATGTCCTTTCTTGCTGTCCCCTCACCTCTTTCATTTCTCTTCTTCATACTGCCTGTTTTCCTTTATTTCCGCTGCCCCAGCTCAGGTGCCGCCGCCAAAGTGATGGCAGATGCCGGGGTTAGCAAAGCTCTTTTAACTTCCGTTTTTATTATTTTTATCAATAAACACTTACTACTACTACTATCGCGGGCGTGCACTTGGACAATATTTGGGTCAACTCTACATCCTTCGGTCTTGGCTTCTACCACGCTAGCATCGCTTCGTTGGCACAAACTCCCTCTTGTCCGTTCAAGGTATGACACCTGTTGCCGTTACCACGCCAGCGGTGCCTCGTTCTAGCTGAGCGTTTTTTACGGCCAGCGGAGAGAAGCGGACGAGCGCAGACGCCACTGCGCATGCGCATGTCGCTGGGCTGGCCAGCATTTTTACGGAGCGAAGCTTACGCTACTTACGCCCGCTGGGAATCCTCCATGTCTCCAGCGGAGCGATAGGCAGCGCAGGAGCATGCGTACAGTGAACTAGAATACTATACTATAGGTATTCTAGTTCACTATAAGCATGGAGGAAGAAAAACTTCCTCCATGACTATAAGCATACGTAAGAGCGCGCAATTATAGGTAGCCGATTAAGGTAGGGGTATTCAAGATGGAAGCCGTCAACACAAGCATCGGCGCTGGTTACCAAAATCACTTACCAAAAAAAAATTAACTAAAAATACAGAATCTACCTTTACTAAACAGTTTCAGCGCATTATTAGCAGGCTTAATTGATATTCTTTTCACTCTAACTCGAAGTGTGACCGATAGGTGGAGCAGCAGAGCAAGCGTCTCCAAAGTATCCAAAGTCATTGGAACGGGAAATGTATTCTCTTTCCGCCGAAGTTCGCCGCTCTCGTGCTTTTGTTGCTTTTCGTATTCGGTCGACCGTCGGTCCTCGAAGTGTTTAGCAAGTAATTTCCGAAGGTAGTTGTTTAGCACATTTTTTGCCTTTTGGTGTGACGGGACTGTCCAGATTGCACTTCGTGGCGTAAGCTTCGTTTAACATGACGGTTATCATGCCTGATTTGAGGCTGGAAGCTGCGTTCACTGTGGGGACTGAACCACTGCTGGTGGCTCCAGTAGAAGCAGAGATCTTCATACATAGGTGGCAAGTTAAATTTCGGGTAGGCATATGAAGTCTGTCGCACTGCTGCTCACACTCAGATAACTAAAATTAACAAACTGCTGCGGCAACAGCCGTACTGCGTACTGACCGGGGAGGTCGTAGTTGTTATCCTCATACAATGGCACATGCCCACACATGGGATCGGCCAAGAATTGAGATGTGGAGTTTTCAGATAGATTTTTTGCATGGATGAAAATAAAATTATGGCTGGGGAAGCAAGAAGTGAACAAATAAAAAAGAAACCGAAATAGAACGGGAAATGCATAACGCGCGCAGGAGTTGGGCACCGGGGAGGTCTCTTTATAAAGGCAGCATTACCATGTTACGTCCTCGTGAGAGCCTTAAGCAAGTGATATTTTTTATGTGGGAGCTACCTCTCGCTTCCCCTTGACGCCATCACTGGTTGGCTTTGCTGCCTGTTTCGACAGTTCTCTGATTCTGCAGCGGTATGAAGCCACCGCATCTTGCAAAGCACGTACTCAACTGTCCTTTTTTTTTTTTACAGCGCAGCGGTTAAAGGCCCATTCCGTGGGTTGAACGCCGGGGCAGCGCGAACGACGATGATAAAGCAGTTCGCATGCTCCTCGGGGGAGATCGTGCGAGGCAATTCCTGCTACACAATGTACGATGCAGCCGGTACAAGTGCTCCGTTTGGCGCGGCTGCTGAACGCACCGCCCGCACAGAGGCACAGCGCCTCCGGCGCCAGGATCCAGCGGTGCGCGCCGCCCGTGCAGAGGCTCAGCGCCACCGGCACCACGATCGCGAGGAGTCTGCCGCTGAAGAACCGTAGCGGCAGTGCCGAGAGGACTCAGGAGAGCCCGCCTCAGTGGAAGCTTGGCCCAGCTGCCGAGAGGACCGAGGGCAGCCCGCCGCAGAAGCAGAAGCTCAGCACCGCCGCCGAGAAGAGCTGGCCGTTCGTGCGGCCGAGGCCGAAATGCAGAGCCATTAAGGTTCGTAAAAAGTGTGTGTGCCATGAAGACTCCAGCAGCAGCTGAGAGACAACAGTGTGGGTTCAGTGTGTGGTGGCTGTGGTCTCAAACCACATGGAATCGCTACCGCACAGACAATTAAGCAGTGCGCATTTTCCAATTCGTACCTGTCCAGAGCAACGATAACAATTGTGTCTCAAAACCAGCCCAAAACGCAGTGTGTGGGAGATTCGTATCTCCGTGAATCCCGTTCATGCAGCTCCGATGGCTTATGCATATACCGGACGGCTTATGTCTGCGGTACCCACAGAATTTTTTATCACATCAGATGAAGTTGGTGAACTGTGTGCTGCAAAGTATGACAGTGGCTCGCTAGTGATGGCTCTGTAGCATTCACCAAAGATGTCATGGATTTTCTGCACATCACATTAATAACACATGTTAGTAGTGGGGGACTCAGTGTAGACAAAAAGTCAAACAAGAACTTCGTGCTAGTCATGTACAAAATCATTCAGTTCCTGTGCCTTGTAACTCCTCTCACTGCTGTGACACTCTCCCAAAAGACATGCAAACGTCAGAATCAGACCTTGGTCCAACACCTCAAACACATCTCCTGCCACTTCTCAGATCCCAAGGCTTCCGTCATGACTGCCAAAGACTGGGAGAGAAGTGCTTGTAGAAGAGCGAGTATGTCTGGGAGAGAAAAGAGTGGTCTGTAACTATCTACATACATGCCTTTCTCAAATTCTTTACCTCAATCTATTGCGATATGAAATTGCCTCAACAGCTGTGCCAAAAATTTGCATTATTAAGTATCCTAATTGTCCAGTAAATTGGTTTTTTTTTTGACAGAGTGTGTTCTGCTGGCAGCCAGGAGAACTTACAGGCTGAAATTCTGCCAGAACTCGCGTCTGATTGGCTTCAGGAATCCACGCGGTATTTTGCTATGGAAACAGGAACCAATTTTGGTCTGACAAATTATATCTGTAGGTTGCAATTTTTAATAGGATGTATATAATGGGACCAAGTTGTCGGGCGCCTCTCAGCCAGGTGCCGTGCCTGCATATTTTGACTTGAATCCCTTCATATGCTTGTGCTTCCATATCTGCATGCTGTTCAAATGGTTTTACATGACATTCTACCAGGTGTTCGGTTTTCTTATACGCAGTTGTCTTTTGAGAAAAACAATAAATGAGAATATCGAAAACAGTAATATTTGCTCTGACTCCCTAAGCGTACTCGCATCAGTTTACTCAGGAAATACAATCACACCATTACTTGGAGATATCGTACGCAGTACAACCACAATGCAAGGACATAAATTTATGCTCGATTCTGAGTCTTGTCAAAATCTGTAGCAGTGAGAGAGTGGATTCAAATGCCACACAGCTATCAGAGGGAACATTAAGAAGGGAAATATGCTCTAGTTTAAAGACTGCCTGAAGTTTGTACAGTGTGAACTGAGAGGTAAGTGGTAGGTTGCATGGAATAATAAACTGCACCTGGGTTAAGCCCATTTTTGGAGAACAGAAATCACGCACACACCAAGATTTTTTCAACACAACGTAATTTTTGCATTGGGCACTCACTTTACACACAGGTTTATTCGCATAAAACAAAGGAAACATATATCTGAACTGAGCAGAGAAGTGGTCAGGATAAATCATTTTATTGTCGTGCATAAAGCTCTCGAGAAACTAAAGAAGCATCATGTCTCACGATTTTGGGACATTCCTTTCTACCATACATTGCTCCTCCGCAAAAATGCGCTCATTGACTGTTCTCGTGTTTGTTCTTGTGAGAAGCAAAGCTGCTGAACAAGCATTAACCTTTCACAGAAATATTTCTTTTCCAAAAAAGCAGACATATTTAACCTTGTGTCTGCAAATGATAGTGTTAGTTGCTTATGTGCCATAAAACCCAACATAACACACAGTGGGGCCTTGCAGGGACTGCAGCCATAGTGGACTACCTGAGTGCAGTGGAAGCGTAATGGATAACAATGAATCCAGGCTTTTCTTTGTCCTGAATAAGTGATAGCACTAGAGTATACCTCAAATTGCAATTTTAAATTTCTGCATCACCTAGCTGGAACTGGACATGCCAGAGTTTCTCATCCATCTGGAACAGGACTAAGCCTGGTGTCAACATATGACAGAATGATGGGGTACTGCTTCGTGTTCCCATCTTTTCATATGCTATCCTGGCAAGTTTTTCTGAGGCTGCTTTTTATCTCTTCTGCGATGAGTGCAGGCCACTTCATAGCTGTGATAACTTGTGCTCAAGCAAATCATAGCTATGTGGGTTAATTGGACAGACATGGGAGAGGCCTTTGCCCTGCAGTGGGTGCAGTCAGGTTGATGATGATGATGATGATGATGGGTCATAGCGTTCTTACAACCATGCTATCACACCCGTTCTATGTCTAGGTCCTGCTGGTGTCCCTCCTGGCAGCTCCCATGAACGTTGTGACCCCCGGAGTGTGCCCTGCTCTACGGAGTGTGCCAGTACCTATCTCGGCAAGCTTCGACTGGGATGTTGATGATAGTCTGGTGTTCCTGTTTCATCACTTCCCTGCATTTCCACACTGGCACCCAGGTCTGGCAGCAGCTGTGAATCTAATCTGGCAACAAGGACCCACTGGGGGCATATTATCTGAGGGGCGGATACTTAAGCGGCCTCTGCAAGACGTCCGGGGCACAGCATTTTGGTCACGTGATTACACCTTCTCTACGCCCAGGTTAGTTTTCTACAACCTACTAAATGTTACCATAGTTCTAATAATAACAAATGTGTAATAACAGTGCCATGCGCTCCAGTGACTTGTTCATGGGAAAGTATCTTGCCCAGTTGACTTCTGCTGTTACTGCCTTGTCAAAGGTTTTGTTGATACTATCCAGAACACTACCAGCTTTATAGAGAGTGACCTGCTTATGAGTAACTGCACCAGTGCCCTGGATTAATTTTTTTTGCTGCTTTAGTTCACTCAACTGCCAGTGCCGCCACTAGCTCTGGAACTTACTCCCACGCTGCTGTGGTGCATTCTGTTAACATCCCTTGGTGGCCGTGTTTACCAGTGTTTTATCAGTTGTAGTTGGCTGTGGGTGCATGCTTAGCATGTTTTAATGCTATGTGCTGTGGTCACCATGTTCTGAACTCGTGATATTACTAGCAATTTTGTCAGCTACATAGTGAAAAAATCGTGTGCATTTTTATACTGCTGTGTTACTCTTTGCAAATGAAGCACCGATGATGCGAATTTCTCTTTATGACTTTCATACAACTGTTGTGCGAAACTGGTTGCTCAGCAGGATCTGTTGGCAAACAGAAAGTAAACTATTTACCGAATATAAATAGTTATGAGGTGCAAGAGAAAAATGTGCCCAAAATGGCAGCACTTGATTCAGGTTGATAAGTACTTCCTTAGTTGTTGCCCGCGGTTTTTCTGTGAGCTCAAAACACGTTGCAGAACCAGGAAAAATCTTCGTTTATTCCGACTGGCTACAGTAAAGTTGGGAGCCTTGATTTCAAGGAAAATGACATTAAGGCCAAATCCAACAGATTGTCCTGACATTTCCTGAGATTTTTCAGACAATCATTTCCAGATATTTCTGATTTCAACAGGATGGCAAGAAACTTGCAAAGGTCTGCAGACATATATAGCTCTTGAACAAAGTGGCAAATGTCCCTCAGAGGAGACCCTCCAACCAGTGGTGGCTGCCTATTGCCATGACATTGCTGTCAGCTACCTTGACCCAGCTGGCAACTTATCGCAGGTGGCTAGCAGGTAGAAAGCTACTGACAGCAACTTTATGACAGTGGGTAGCTGCCAATGAATGGAGGATCTCCTTTGACAGACGTTTGCTGCTTCTTTCTTGAGATTTCTTGAGAACAAAGAAAAAAATTGTGGTACATAAATAACATATAAACAGCAACAATAAGAAAATAGTAAAATCAAGGTATCAACAGCTACAATGGAAACAGTTTGGTTTGTGGGGAGTTTAACATCCCAAAGTGACTCTGACTATGAGGGGCGCCGGAGTGGAGGGCTCCGGAAATTTCGACAACCTGGTGTTCTTTAACGTGCACTGACATCGCACAGTACACGGGAGTATAGAATTTCTCCTCCATCGAAATTCAACCGCCATGGCCAGGATCGAACCCACGTCTTTCGGGTCAGCAGCCAAGCGCCATAACCACTGAGCCACTGCAGCAGCTACAATGGAAACAAATATACCTATAAGAACAGCTTCACACGCTTCAAATATGCCACAAGCAATGGAAATATCAGCAATGTGCTTTGGTAATGTATTCCACTCACTTATAGTATTCAGAAAAAAATTTGCATTTAAAAGTATTGTTTACTGTTCCATATTCTCAGATCATTTTCCTGGTATCAAAATGTGAGTCTGTACTCAAGGCATGAAGGGCAAATAGGTTGTGACTGTTAATTCTATCATTTGTTACTCATTGGGAACAAGTTCATTTTTACCTGTTAAACAAATCTAACTGTTTATCTTTCTAGATTGTCAAAACTTTCTTCGAGTAAGCTATAGAGCTTTCAAAGCTTCGATGTAGACGTTAATATGGTCGTGCCAACTCAGTGTCTGTAATAGCAACCCTGAGATATTTAAGAGCCTTCTGTTCCGTAATTACAGTGTAATCTATAGAACAAAAATGTTGCAAAATGTTTGTTCTTGCACATGCAGAAACACTAAGCACTTATCAGCGTATTGGAACGTGTTCCATTTCTTGCATCCACTAGAAACTTCTACACCTTTTTCGCAGTCATCTGTGAAAAACTTTATCTTAATATCAGTATCTGTGATATTTTCAATATCAATAACATAAATAAGGAATAAAGTTGACCCCTAACTTGAACTTTGTGGTACCCGCGATGTACCCTGCAATCTCTATGAGCAGTACTCGTCAAATTGAACATCCCGATAGAGGTTTTCTAAGCAGGCCATCCTACAATAGATTACTCCACTGTTTATTCCAATGGTGTGATGTTTCTGTAATAATTTAATATGAGGCACTCTGTCAAAACCTTTGGCATAGTCCAATAAAATGTTTTTTTTTGCGTTATTGTTGGTGAAAAGTCATGACATGTGGTATGCAGCTGTGTTTCAGTTGACAAACCCTGCCGAAACCCATTCTGGGCCTCCGATAACAGTTTGCTTTCTTCCAGTAATATGGTGAAGTTCCGGCAGATTATCTGGTCTTAATGCTTTGCAGCTTATTGAGGTCAAAGAAATCGGGCGGTAGTTGGAAACACGAGTGATCAGTTGAGCTGAATATAAGGCATGATGCAAGCAGTCCTCTAGAGTGATGAAAGAGAACATTGTGTAAGCGAAGTGCCATAAATGACAAACAAGTAGTGCCATTCTGTATAACGTCAGGAATGTTTTCGTAAGGCCGCCGGCTTTTTTGGTGTCAAGGGGAAGCAGCAAGTTAAAAATACCTACCTGGCACATGACTTCTGGCATAAAAGAAGAAAACCCTACCAGGTCAGTAACGAAGCAATTATATTTTCCTGGATATGCACATTGGACATAATTTTAAATTCACAAGCAACTTCTTTAACATCTGTGACTGTTCAACTGTCAGCTATTAACAGAATACTTGTATATTTGTTTCTGTTTATGTACCTCCAAAATTTACCGGCTGCTTCTTTGAGGAAGTTGTGTAGGCATGCGGAAAAGGAAAACTGCAGTAACACTTCAGTAGCAGCCCAAGAAAACTTTATTGATGCATTTAAAGAGCACTAGTACTACGTGTTTAGAAATAGTGAAGGGTATGATACAATATACATTAATTACACAAAGAAGGGGAGCACCTGTGGAGTGACCACGTGGCAGCTGCCGGACACCAGATTGGGCTCGGCACGTTTGCAGCAGAGCGCCGCAAGTTACTCCCCCTGTGGGCCGCCCGCCGCCGCTGGCACCGGGGTCCGATCTTTCCACACTTCTGTTCGCCTCCTGCTTGTCGACGCTTAATTCCCATGTGGTGCTTGAAGTAAATCGCCACTCGGTGCATCTAATGCCGTCGGGCACCGGCATGTGCACCCCTGCCGCCGCAGTATTGTCATACATAAAAGAAACCGAAACCAGTTTCTCTTACAGCCGCTTGTGCGCTACAGTCAATCAGGCTGCTGTGTCCTATGGGGGTGTCTACTCCACCGTGGTCTACTCTAACGCTTTAGCAGTCCCTTTCTATATGCTGTTGTGTTGAGCCACGACACAGCAAATGCCACCTGACGTGCAGCTGGGCCTGCCCCTGTCAGCGATATCCCCAGCCTACGAGACGCCGACGTCTCGCTCACCTCGAGGCCGCTGCCAGCTAGGTACGTCCAGCTGGCCGTTGTTGGATGTGGGGCTCGGAGTCGCTCTCGATGGAACCACGGGTCATGGAACGACGCCTGCTCCGAACTCCGCCATCACCAGGACAGGACTGCAGACGAGTTAAACGAGTTGGGCGATGGGAGGAAGATTACGAGAGGGTTTATTCACATATTTACCAGAGGAATGACCACAATGGAAGATGCAAAAGGAGGCTTAAGGAGCATCGAGGATGATCCCTAAATGGAGCATCCAGAAGGAGCATGATGGAGCATAATTCACTGCACTCGCTGTCCAGTTTTTAAACAGTTCTCCGTGCCTAGATTCCCCAGGTCGAGGACGTCTCTGCCAGGGTGGGAGTGGCCTAAAACTTGCATTATCGCACACAAACACGCACCAACGCGCATAGGGACATGCCCTCGTCACGTGTCGAGCCAGGGAGAGAGGAGGATGCCCTCAGGTCCACGCCGACTGCGGAGGGTGAAAGTTTTGTGGCCAGCCGAAAGTTCCCACGTGGGGCTGACACCTGTTCTTTAGATGTCAGCCGACGCGCTGGACAAGATCGCACGGTCGAGTCCAGTAGTCCAAAGGGCCACTTCGTTCTTGGCGATGAAGGCTGGCAGACGATGCCTGCTAATCCACCGCCATTTTCCCACGTTGACCGTCTTCTACCGGGAACCAGGCCGCATTAGTTCCCTCAGCTTAGTCACAGGCATTTGGGATTAGCTGCCGTTTGATCACTGCGGCGGGCTCTCCGTGGACTCCGGGCGACGCTCGTTGATGTACTCGGGTCGGGAACGTCGGAGCGATTTTTATCGCGTGGTTCGGTACCCTCCCGAAGAAGCTTAATGTTGGTTTCCAGCAGGTGAGCCATGCGACGACGCCGCTACTACAGACGGGCGGCTGCCGAATGTAACACCGTGGAGGTAGCTGGCCTAGCGCAAAGCCAAGAAGTTGTAAAGTTTCGGTTTCATTTGATATTTTTCGCGACTTTTTACTGCTGGTGTTTAGAATTAGTCAGCTGTTGCTACTTCGCATTCCACTCACATTCATTGTTCGGTGTGATGCACTTCATCGCTCTTTTTGTTTTCAGGAGATATATGCAATATTCGGAGTCCGAAACATGCGCTACCTCTGCAGGACATAAAAAGCTGCTCGCTTGGGTGACTTTGTTTCGGTTTTTCGTTTGTTTTTTACTGTTCTTATATATAGTTATTATAAGCATCTATGCTGCGGTGAATTATATGTTTTATGTTCCTCCATAAAGTTTGCTCTATAAAGATACTTTTAAATATATTGAACACAACAGGGCAGGCTAATGCTTAATCCGTCTAGCAGTGTTAGCGTAAAATATGTCTAGTAGAAGAGCCCCTTCCTGGCATCTTACCTTTCCGGCTTTAAATTGATGCAATGGAAATTTGTAATTGTTTGGCGCAAGATACGAGCAGAAAATGCGTGCTTGCATTAATCTCTGCTCTCTTTGCTATGTGCTGCATGAGAGACATTTGACTGCAGCGCTTCTAGCGGTCTGCGCCAGTCGCCTGTGACTCGAATCGTTTTGCTCTCTTGTGCGCAAAGTCAAATGCGAAACGTCACCGAAAGTCAAAAGTGCTGACCAATGAAATCAAAGGCGCAGAGCAAGCGTTGATCAGCTTGAAGCCTGTGGGTTAATCGAGCAGAATGGACAAGGCGGAGGTAATCTACGTGTCTGACGAATCCAGGGACACGGACGGCGACGGTGAAAAGCGCATTGAGCATTTCCGGCCTTACATGTCCGAGCTGGAGTTCATCTACTTGTCTGAAGAATCCACTGACGCGGACAGCGACCGTGAAGTGCGTGTTGAGCGTTTCCCGCCATACATGTCCATTACCATGGATTTGCGCTGGCTCTTGCCACTTTGGAGTGATTACCCACGGATTGCTCTATAGCTCATGTTGCGGCATGATGTAAGTGCGTGCGTCTTCTTGCCTGGCGCACCGTTGTATGCGAACAAAGGCCCAGCTATCCCACTCATAGTGCGACATGTCCTATGATGTACTATGAGCGGGATGTTCAAGACCATTGGGCCGTTGAATTTTTGTTCGTTACAGCTTGACGCCGCGGCGCGAAGATTTGATTATATCGTTTCTCTCCGCCCAAGTCATCGCTAGTTCAATCTTTCCTAGCTTCGGCTTTGCTTTCCTTCTTGTCAGCTTGAGCTGCCGCGGCCCTCGACCTTGGACGCTGTGGCTAGTTTCAAACGAACTGCGTATATGTGGCCTCTACTGCAAATCCATGTTTTCCTCCGCCCAGCTAGCACAGCGGCTAGGCTGCTAACTATTGTCTTCGGGAATTTAGGGAGTGGACTCGTCGCCGCTGCCTTTGCCAGTGGTGTTTTTGTTTATCTGTCGAGCATCGTGACCCACCTATTCTGTATTATACTGTCCCGGGTTGATATAACATAATTCTAAATCTGATTCCATTCCATTTTTGAATTTCTCGGCCGTGATTACTGGCCCGAGCGGCCCCACGCCACCGCTATTGCTAGGCTTGAGCCACTAATGAATAACGTATTCCCCATGCCCTACAAATTTTGTGGCATGACCTTGCAAGATATTTTAGTTATTCATATCAGAAGTTTGCAGACTTGTGCAAGGAAAGTGTTTTTGGCAAGATTAGAAAAAATAGTGAACTTAAGAAATCGGCAAAAACAACTGGAGACACTCCACAGTAAGCGGAAATTCTTTGTAAAAATTTTCATGTCCCTTCTTGCAATATATTTCCAGTTATTCGTGACCATATTTTGCAGAAACTGTTGTTTACGCAATTAAGCACCGACCTCCTCGTGATCAAGAATTTTTCGTACTTTGAGGTATCTTTTCCTGGGCAAAAATAATTGCAGATTCATTATTGCCAATCATTATCCAATGGACACACAAATATTCATGACTACATGACCATGATGATGATGATAATAAAATATTTGGTCAATGAAGGTTTTGACCAGTCACCCACTGTGTTATCTGAAATAATTCAGAAATAATCTGAAATAATTGCACAGTTTTACTCTTAGGAGGATACTTTTAATGCTGATGAAACAGCATGTTTTTATCAGCTCCTGCGGGACAAGAGCATGCACTTCAAAAGGTGAGAAGTGCAAGGGCGAGAATAAGTCTCATCTCCGAGTGTCCGTGCTCTTTTGCTGCAATGCACTGTGGACAAAAATGCTGAAACCCCTAATCACTGGCAAATACGCCAAACCTCGCTGCCTGAAAAATGTCGTTTCACTGCCATGTGACTACAAAGCGAACAAATGGGCATGGGTGACGCGGGAGTCGTTTTGCAAATGGTTGCTCAAGGTCGATGACGAGATGAGGAGGGAATGTAGACAAATTCTCCTCATCATGGATAACTGCTTTGCGCACATCGTAAACGTATGCCTCACGAACGTGCGTCTTGAATTCCTTCCACCCTACAACACATCGTTGCTCCAACCCCTGGATCAGGGGATTATAAGGTGCGTAAAAAAAAGTTTCGGAAGCGCCTAGTGCAGCGATTGCCCATAAACCTTCGGCTCGGACTCCCGACAGCCATAAATGTCCACCAGGCTGCGGAAATCGTAACTAGGGCATGGTGGAACATAAATGTTTCTACCATCAACAACTGCTGGAGGAAAGCAGGCCTTGTGAAATCGCTGCTTCACACAGAAGACTGCGATGACGCTGATAGCATGGATGATGACAGTGCAAGAGTTGTGGACTGAAGTCACTGAGAAACTCTCTGTAGACTCTTCTGTAACTTTTTCCCTTGTGCTTTTGCCCTTGTGGCAGCATTTTCGAGTCGGACAATGCTGCCCTGACTTCAGCAGAGCTGACTGTAGAAGACATCGTGAGCAGTGTTCGCAAGAAGGAAGAGTGCGGCGAAGAAAATGAACTGGGCGACGATGCCGACTCACTGCCCGCAGACCAAGCAGACGAGCCTGTGCCTACTGCGGAGGTTCATGCATCCATAGGCAAACTTCACACATTCATCGGATGTTGTAGCGATGTGCCCGATTCTGTGCACATGAAAGTTTAAGACATTGAAGAGTTTTTCCTGTAGTGCCTGTGTCATACTCGCCAGAAGAAAATCAGATTTCTTCAAGTAAAAGAGCTCTAAACGTCTCATTTGCATTCCTGTTTGAATAGTGCATAACTTGTTGTGTGCCCTTCCTGAAGGTACAGTATTTTCATTGTCCAGTAATATTACTACCTATTTACGCGAGTCTTTAGTTATTACGATATTTCAAAATAATGAACGATTATTTGCGACCCCGCGAAGTTCGTTGTATCGAGATTTCACTGTAGGCATACATGGGCTAAAGCAACTGCTCATGACAGATGAAAATCGTACTTAGGATGATTCCAGTAAAGCCAGCTTGCTCGCTTTAAGGGATCTCGAATTTAAGCTCAAATGTTTCGAGGTTCATTGGCAGAACCAAGCAGAGCAAACAGATGAACGTGGAGTTGCAGTATGAGGAGCAAATTCCGCCATCTGTCATTGCAGCCACTGAGGTATGTGGCCCTGGGGTTGTGGTGCTTGGTTGCTAACCCGAAAGACGCGGATTCAATCTAGGCTGCCGCGGTCCCATTTCAATGGAGGTGAAATGTTACAGACCAGTGTACTATGCAATGTCAATGCATGGTTAAGAATGCCAGGTGGATGGAATTATCAGGAGCCCATCACTGCGACGTCCCTCACAGCCTGAGTCGATTTGGGGCATTAAGACCCATAAAACCATTAACTCATAAACCACCTGGCATTGCATGCGTAAACATTTGCACCCAGTGGAAACACTTGATAGCAAAACACATTGGCCTGGCTGCTGCCAGTAGATTCATTCACAAGCAAAGTGAAAAGTCCTTCTAGTTTTTATTCATGCATACCAGCACTGTTCATTTTATCTTCCAAGTGGAGGCGGCATTTGCACTGGGAGCAGTGTAAAGCCAGATTCCTTTCCCTCTCTCTGATGTCTTATGTGTCGGTGTGTCTGATCGAATTTTTCAGGGTCCACCAACAAAACTAGGAAAGCGGAAGGGGAACTTGCCTGATGATGTCGTTCCCGTGGAACCACGAAGTTCAAGATCCCAAGAAGGAGAAGACGCAAGCGCTTCAATAGGCGCACCTGAGACCCGGAAGTGCAAGCCTGAGGTTCTCTTCACAGGCATAGACTGCACAGAAGAAGAGGTACAGCTTATAAGTCGTTTGTTAGTTTAGGCAGTTTGTATATGTAGTATAGAGTCTTAATGATATTTTTATGGTTGATCCATATTTTGCAATGATTCGAAATTTAAAAATGTGCCGCGCAAAAGTGAATTAACAGTGTTACAGTTCAGAATGATATAAGTTCTCAAGCAGCGATGGACGTTACAAACACTCAAACCACTGGGCACCTACCATCAGATGTCGAGGGATTATGGTGCCGTTCTAAATGGACTGCTTGGAAATATCGAGGAGGGGAAAAGAGGTCCAAACGAGCCTTATGGACATATTCAGCCGAAAGTAATCCAGCCAAAAAATTCCCGACTGCCTAGCAGTGCTTGCACTTATCTTGGACTGCAGGCTTCGCCGCACTGCTCAAGTGGCTCATGGTGGCGAGGCAAACGTTTGCGTCTTTACATTGCACTAAGGTCTTGCACACACTGAGTAAGGAGGCCTTTTCTTTTAAGGTTAATCTGGAGAAAATCTGAAGTCAACAAAGTACCAAAGAGGAAGCGTGCTAACATGGCGAAAGAGCTGAGTACCATGGTCAGTGCTCTGCACCATTATCTGTCAGCAGGGCATAGCCATGAGAAATGCATGGTTTCGGGCAGCGTCTTACATTTTACTCCGCAACGTTGCGGGAAAAATGTTCTAAATGACCATCATATAATCGTGCCAAATAAGTAATGTTATATCTTTTTCATTTTCATATTCGATTTGTCTTGTTTTGAATCATACGAATTCTGGGTGATACGACTATTTCGCATTTTCTCATGCCATTTATATCGTTGAGATTCTACTCCTGAAGGAGTCTTGCTATGCTCTGTGCTTACCCCATGTTGTGGTTCATGTTGGTTCGTTGTTGCAGCGACAAGTGGCATATCTAGTTTTAAGCATTCATATTGCATCTGTGTTCATTGTCCCCTATAGTGTGTTTGTCATTCTCACCAAAGCCTTGCTTGCATGTTCAGTGCAGTGAATGTGTCGAGCCATTCAGTCACTGATGTTGTTATTGATGGCTATGGGATCATAGGTAATTCATGGGCATCAACGGAGTCACATGTTGCTTTTATCTTGGATGTGTGCAGACAAAAAGTCAGGCTGCAATCGGTGCGAGTAAGCAAATACCCATGCACATTCATTGTGCTATCTGCGGTGTATTTAAGCCGCTACCTTTGCCACCCATTTTCATTGTGAACAAGAGACCCATGGCCTCGGAACATTGATTCCACTTTACTTTATTTTGTTTGGCATGTGTCCGTTTATCACTGTTATGCTCCCCCCCCAGACAGGTTTCCCTCACACTCAAATATATTGGCGTTATTACTGTTTTCTTTCTGCTAGCTTCTCTATCAGCTGCTCTTGTTGCCGTCTACATTCAAACCACACTGCATTCTGCAAGCATTTTTTTCCTCATACTTTGCAATGGCTGGTTACAAGCAGCAGGTCCAGTAGCCAGAAGGGTTATGTTCCGCATTACTCTAGAGATATATACGCACAACAGTCTTCCATTTGCATAGCAGATTTCACCTGGTCATTGCTTGAGTGCAAAAATGTGGTGCTGGTTCCCGCATCAGGACAGTCATGAGTTTGGTTCCTGGTATAACTTATTTTCAGATCGATTCCTGTTTTTGAAGCTAAATCTGTGAAATTTTGACTGCTCTTCATGACACAAACTTCTCAAAGTATTATCTTTACGGTCAAGTTAGTGAAACAATAACCAAAATGTTGTGCACCAGTCTCTGTGCAGCCATAAATTCTTGGGATTCGGTGATTTGAATCCAGTTCCCCAGTGTAGTGGACACTAGTTACAAGTTGCTGAAGGAACTACCACTTTGAAGAATGAGGAAATACTTTCCTTGAAGAAAGCAAGGAAGCGAGGTTCATGGCATCAGTCGTCACCCTTCATGGGGGATGGACACTTGTGTTATTCATCCAGCCCAGTTGCATAGCCACTTAGTAACATGGTATGTTTTGAAAGTCTCTTTGTGCCATGTTAGCCTTGTCTGAGGTTACTTCGGCTGTGCACACACCCAACTTTATCGCGATCAAGTGCTAACATTTAGGTGAGGTGGTCAGGCATGCTTCAGTGATTGATGCCGCAGCAGAAAACAGCAAATGTGAGACTAAGCACATTGGCAGTCCACCTATGTCCTCTTCATGTCAGTGTCATTTGCCACTGTGGCATCTTTCATCGAAGCAACGTATTGCTTTTTGAATGTGAATTTTATGTGAATATTATACTTGACAACCTGCAGTTAGCCCAGCAGTGTAGAACATTCTAAGCACAGTCTGGAAAGGACAAGGCAAGCACTGTCTCCCTATTCATTTGTCCTGTTCACATATGTTTTTTTTTCATTTTTAGATAATTTACTGATAGCACCACTTCCGCGTTCAGTTGCATTTAGTTATTGCCAAAATATGGAATCAAGCAATTCACTATGGTTTGTTGTTTGCAGGCTTGTTGCAGCCTGCTTGACCTTCTTTCTTTCTGTCTCCTTTGTTTCTTCAGCAGGTCGTAAGAGAGCTGGGTGGTGCCGTCGCAACAACGGCGTCGGATTGCACGCACCTCGTCACTGACAAGGTGGGTGCAACTATACGACATTTGTCAGTCTTTCCTTGCCATACTCTCTACATAGCTGGAAGGCAGACACAGATGTGTGCTGGGGTTTTGTTTTGACCTGCGCAAGCTTGCAGCTGTCAGAGCAGCCTGTCAAGTTATCTGTGGCCCTTGTATTTTATCCTGAAATTGTGGTCTTCCTCTTACTTTGTTTTTTTTATTCCAATTATCATCTTTGTGCACTGTTGCTGCAATGGGTTGGAGCCATGGCAGTCTGCTGCTGAACGCAATGTCACTCTTACTTCCCCCACACCCATGCTAGCCTACCTAAGCATTCTGTAATTTTTTAATGCAGTTGGATTTCATTTCTTGATTAATGTTTTAATTCTTGTTGACCGTTTAATCTTTTGTCTTGTTACCTAGCGAAGGACAGCCAAGTACATGGAAACACTCGCTCTTTGGTACAACAAAGCAGTGGAGTGGAAGTGGTGTGTGTGTGTGTGTGGGGGGGGGGGGGGGGGGGGTAAGTGGGTGGGTGAATGGGTGTGTGTGCACAAGTGCGTGCACGCACACTGCAAACTGTTTAGGCAGCTGTTCTTCTAGCAGTGATCTTCTGTTCTGGAAATTTTCTTTTTCAGGGAATTTTGGGTCTAAATTTTTTTCCTTTTTCTTTTTTTTTCTTCGAATTACTGGACTTTCCAAACAGCTACAGGGCAAAGTAGGGGCTAGAAATAGGGATTTTTAGGCCACCTACTTGAGGGAAATTTCAGGTAAAGTGTGGAACATTACTGTGTAGTATGAACCCTCGTGTTGGACAGCCGACTGGGTGTGACTTACTGCATTATTTTACATGCCTTACTGTGCCTCTTCTGGTGCATGACATTTTCTTTGTCGCCATTTTTTTCTTCATGCTGGTGCTGCAGTTTCGAAGGACTGTGAAGTCGTTATGCTGCATCAGCAAAGGAACACCAATCATCGACGTGTCGTGGATTAAGAAGTGCCACGAATCGAAGGCCTTTATCGGTCAGTTGCAGATTTTTTTTTCCAGCCTTTATTTTCTTTTCCACCTCCTTTCTCTCTGTTGAGTTTGCATAGGAAGGATTTGCACTGACTGTATTAACATAATAGCACTACAAAAGAGTGTCATGTTTACACAAGTATTCTGCTGTGGGATGTTCATCAGTTTTTTGGTCATGCAATGCTTGCTAAGTGTAATGTATAGCATGTCAGTGCAGCTTGGAGTGAAATTGGCACTTGCCAGATTACTCCACTCCAGCTACTCCAGTGTATACTTTTAGCTTGCACCCTTTTAGCATTTGCTCTTTCTTAAATAAACAGTTGAGCTTTTTTAAGCAAACACAGTTGTCACACAGGATGCATCCATAGTATCTAGCTGTGCTGTGTTTTGCAAATCATAAGCTGCCATCTCAGCTGACAGATAGCGTCTGTTTTGCTGATTCATTCTTCAGGGGCTGAATCAGCACTGGAGCCTTGTTCTCAAAACAACTTTCCTGATTCTGAGTACAGATAAGTGATCCACTGGGGTGCATAGCATTTTGTGCAGATCAGCATGTTGTTGCTGGTGCTTCTTTTATTATCGTTATTGTTATTATTTACTGCCATCTGCTTGCTGCATTAACTTTCATGCTCAGTTTCTTCGTTAAATACCAGTGTTGAGATGGGAATGTTCTCGTTGGTATTCTTAGCAGGCTGAATTAATTCACTCTCGCTGTGCCTTGGGCATATTCCTTTAAAACCACTGGGTTCTTGTTCTAAATTGACAAGTAGACCTCTCCCTCTTTGATTGGCGCACATGTGATAAGCTTGGTAGGTAAAGCCTACGGCAGTTCAAAACCTGGTGCAACAGGCAACGACTGAGAAAAAAGGCTGCAGTAAAATTTGCATTGTGGCACATGCAAGGGGCATGAGAGGGAAAAAAACGGCCATTTTGGGCTACCACGCTGCCCACCCCCTAGAGAAATAGGTTCAGCCTTGCCCTGCCACCAGCTAGCCGTCCTGGTTAGCTGAGTTGGCAGAGCAACTGGGCCAGTTTTGCGGCAGTCTGCAGCTCGAGCCTGTGGCCAGGACCAGTACATCTTCGTACCCATGATTCGTACCCAGGCTGCAAAACTCGGAGCATTCTTCATTCTGATGGAGCCACTGTAGGGGCATTCATGGTGCAAGGGAAGGCAGCTCTTTTGACTGTTCTTACGACACCTGTAGTGCATTACTCTACTCTTTCATCTGTCTATGCACGCAATGACGCTGTGGCTTCAGTTCATGCTTACAGGAATTTCAACATGTGGGAGGAGCGCTGGTATACGACCTTAAGCTTCAGGTGTTGTTTTATGATTTTTGCCGGCAGCTTGCATGCTGAAAGTGATGTCTCTTCACATCACATACGTGAATAGAAGGCTAACTAAAATTCTTAAGATCAAAGTGAAGATAGCGCAGCGATCTATGGAATGGAAAATGTTAAGGGTACCATTAAGGGTTGGGTAGAGAGATCAGTGGTGGGTTAGGGAATAAAGACATGTCAGTGACATCCGTGCAGGAATCGGCAAAAATAAGTGCGCATGAGAGGGACATGTATATATGGGGAGCAAACCAGCTATGGTTCGTTGGGGCAGAAGTAACATGTAGTGAGGGTTGGCAGAGAGTCTGACGGACAGATAAGATGCGGAATTATGTTGGGATAGGGTGGCCACTGCTGGCACTGGAAGTACCTTTGTTCTGCAGTGGATGGAAGTGGAGTGATGATGATGATGGTAGTGAACTGCTATGGCACCTCTGCTTCATGCCTGCAGGCCACTCGACATTTCTCCTGCAAGATAAGAAGGCCGAGAAGTCTTTTTAAATTCAGCCTCTTGGAGACGCTGGCGAAGGCAGCGGCGCATGGTGGTGTGCTTCGCAGCTGGAATATTCATGCCACCGCGCATGTCCAGCCTCCGCCTCGTGACATGAAAGGTATTTTCAAACTTGGCAGCATGGCCTCATTGCAAGCAGATGCTGTGTATTTTCTTGCTTTGGTGGCCTGTCTCTGAGTGGCCTTCTCTTTGTCTTTTGCTTTCAGAAATAGTGACATGTTCTGGCGGCAAGGTGAGCAACTTTTTTCTTTCATTTCCTTGTGCATACTCTATGATAGAAGAGATTAGGAATTTTAGCCAAAGGTTTTATTGCGATGGCTGTGTTTGCTTGCATAATGAACCTTTTTCTACTTTTTTGAAAAGTTACAAGATTATGGAATGGAAATATGCGTAATTAGAGGAAATCTATTTATAATTTTTGCAGCGAGCGAAGGTGAATTTAGTGGTGATACATGTTTAATTATGTGTTGTGCGTCATTCCAATGCAAACACATGCTACGAAAAAATTTGGTGTGCAGTGATGCCATGTCTCGCCACCAGTGAAAGCGTTATCTGGCAATACTGCCGCCTTTATCTTCGTATTGGTTCAGTAGATTATGATAAGCTTTCAGTGGTCTTTCTGCTCCTGTGCAAGCATTTGGGGAACACTTTCAGTGCATGCTTCGCAATATTCCATCATTGAACCCCATATCCAGCTTGGTAATTAAGTCCCTGGTTGCAATACAGTCATTCAGACAGCCGAGGCAGGTTCTCTTTCCGTACTGCAAGAAAACGGGCCATTTTAGGGTTGTGTGCATAAAGAATTTCTTCGCCGGTAAACTGAAGTGCTTTGATTCAGTGCCACACGTCATACTGTACCCAAAAGAGCCCTTCTTTTAATGACATAAAGAAGAAAAAACTGACTTAAATAGCTTATGAAAAAATAAACCTTTTGATTGCCAAGCTTGGAGACTTTTAACTAAAATTCGCAACAGTATTGGATATACCTGGTCAGAAAATAAGTCAACAAAAACGTCTAGAATATGTTTTGTGCGTTACCATGTCAGCTACGACATCTAGAACTCTTTTTTCTTAACTTTCTGACCAGTTGAAAAAATAAATAAAAGAAATCGCTCGTGCGAAGCGCTTTAGGCTTGCTGCGCGGGGCATTGCCAAGGTCGATCCAGAGTCGTCTTGGAGAAAATTCTATCCGCTACTCTGCTGGTGGCATAAAATCGCTTAGAACATGCCTGATACCTTCAGAGGCTTAAAACAGCAAATCTCCTCGGCAGCAATGAAGACGAAAGTTAGACTGGCATGTGTCGATAGTCCTGGCTAGGCAGAGCAGTGATTTCTGTCTGAACTGAAATTGGGTGGATGGACATCAAGTTAAATAAAATTGTCACTGGCACCTACAAAGTGAAGTGTCAATGCTGCGGAATTGCGAAAACACAGCTGTTGATGAGCAGCATTGGCACAAAACAGGAACGCCAGCTTGTATGCCATATGATAACTGTGATTTCCCTGCGTTGACAGGTTTCTTTAGAAGTTTAAAAATACTCCTTCATATGGCTGAGGAAAAAGCTGTGTCCAGCACTGGATACAGTTACTTCTCCATAAACAGTCTGGATCGCACATATTGGGCCATTTTGCACCATCGTTAAAATTACACAATTTGAATAGATGGTTCTCAAACTACGGCGGACATTGCGACACGTGAATTTGGACTTCCGGGTCGTTTCTGCGGTTTCGTATATATGGGCATTGCTTGCAGACGTGCGGTTTTGACCTTTCTTTCCTTAATACCAACGCTCACATCGCTGAAAAAGGGTGTTGTGCGCTTCCTCAAACTGCAGAAACTTCACTGCAACGGAATGCAACATGTTCCAAGTGCCGTCAAGTAGTGAACGTCGAAAACAGTACGTCGCTGCGATCCGCTGGCAGACTGCTTGCTACAAGCTCCACGGACAACCCTTGGCTTTGCTTCGAGCATTTTGTTGGTGGTAAACGTTTCAGAGCTTTCTGGAAGTTCGGAAATTGGTTAGGTAGGCTGTTTTCTCTCCTTGAGAGCACCAATTTCTGTCTCGGACAACTTCGGCCACAGCTGGTCTCGCATGACGGCGGCAGAACCGCGCGGTCGTAGGTGTGCAGATATATGCTATTCGGACTCCGTCACTACAGCTTGACAAGTTGTTAAAGGACAGATCGATTTATTCCTCAAAAATTTGTGCTGCATGTAAGTTGCTGGAATTCAAAGCTAACATTTCAGGCCTATGCGATCACAACCGTCGGCTGTCGAAACGGCGACACCGGCCACGGCGTGGTCCCGTTGCCTGACATTACTGGTCGCAGTATATGTTTACGAGCACTTTTAGGATTTATTAATTGTTATATGAGAATGTATTTGCTAACTTCATGCCCAAAGTGAAAGACATGATTTCACCAGCAGACCAGTCGACATGTGCACGCAGCAGGTGTGGAAAAATTAAAAGCAAGCTGTTACGTTAAAGTTCCACGTTTGCGTAGACCCGTGTGTTGCAGTTATGTTTCTTCATTCCTGTGTGCGGAGAGGGAGGTTGACAGACAAGGTGATCACATTAAAAAGTGATAAGAATTATTCACCACCATTCTTTTCATACTCTGAGGCAATGAGTTGTGAGGTGCTTCACTTCAGGATAACCGAACTTTAAAAAATATAGCAGCCAACATAGTCTAGCTGTTTATCACCTATCACCTTTCATTGTACAGCACATAGGAGAATTGGCATCTGAGACAAATGTTGTAATACTGAACTGTTGCTGCGTAACAAAGCATCATTTGAAAACTGTCTAGGTGCTGAACATGCATGTGAAGTAGACAAATGTCTGCGTCTCCAGCTTACGTGTGATGCATTGCATGCTTGCATGTGGGAAATTTGTACTGAATGGGTGGCTTATTGAGAGTGATGTTGGCGATTTCATGAAGTGCAGAATGCTGCAAGGACGGCAGAGGCTGGTCTGGTGGTCGGCTGGGTCAATTATCCATAAGAGTAATAAATATGCTATAAAACGGCTAGTTTTATAAGGCCAAGGAACACAGTGTGTTCACAGAAATTCCAGATTTTTTTTGGCATCACCAGTGTCATAGGGATGGTTTATCAAAGTCAGTTGACATACAAGCTATCACGCAGTGCTCATGCCAAAACTAAAGTTGGGTGGGAATACCTTTTGTTCAACATTGCAGAAGACTTGGTCGAAGAAACTTGTAGAAAATGCTGAAAACAACTTGGATCAAGCTTCTGTGTGTGCTGGAAAAGCCGAAGCATGATTTTTTTACGCTCTACCATGCTATTTATTATAATTTACTATTTGTCGCTCAGATCTCCTGCATTAAACTCATTTATTACATGCTGTGCTGTATAAAATGTGCCTGCAAGAGTTTTTGCAAGACAAAGGTTATATCAGATGTTATTACCCACATGACAAGAAGAGTTTCCAATTAACAGCCGGTAAACTTTCTCATTTTGCAGTTAAACAGGAAAGCTGCCTATGTGAAGAGTTAGTTCTGCTTTTGGCTGCGGTGTGCTTTCTGTTTTGTCTTTGTGCCTGACTTGGTATATGTTGTGGAGCCTGTAGCGAAGCCGTGCAGCAGGGTTTGATGCTTTCCTTTGGCTTGAGGTTTTCATTAAAAAAAAAACACACAAGGCAAGCTAATCTTCTGCGTAGCTGCTTGTGTTATTCCTTGCCTACCTTACCTTGAACACATTGCATACAATACATAAGTTTTATATTTCCACATTTCTGTACATATGCATCAACAGCTGAGGTGCCTGCCATTGGGGACATCTACATATCCGTACATTGGCTGGTGGTTATTCTTCGACTAGGCACTGAGCACTAAGTTCACGACAGCAAAATGGCTATAGGCTCTCCTCTGCCCTGATGGGAAGCCACATTGATTTACTTGCTGAAGCTAGTGAAAATTAGAGGTGCTATAAAACAAAGCATTTATTTTAGTACTTCTTTTTCATCTACATAATGCAGCAACCAGCATTAGGAAATCAAGCACAGGAATTTTGAACATTAAGAGCTGCAAGTTATATGCAAATGGCATGTAATGTCCCGCACCAACATGTAGGCTGTGAAATGCATTGCAGTGTGTAACTATGCCTGGTTAATTTTGTGTGTGAGTGAGGTTCTTGTGCACGTACCAAAGCCTCAGTAAATGGGTGCACCTCTCTCAGTGCTGGAATAGCTGCTATGTCGCTTGCCTATCCATGCCCTTGATGCACATTAGTTGAGGTTTTCAGCCACAAGGTATCGGCGCATTCTCAGTGCAATTCGTACTGGCAGATAGAACACAGTATTGCTGAAAATGCAACACATTTGTCATGCAGTTGCATTTTTGCATTAAAGACGAACTGAAATTCGATTAGTTGAGACAGTTGTTATGCATGCCAGCTAGTGCAGTAATTAGGTGCTCTATAAGCCATGGCAAATATTCGACAAAACCAGTTGAGCTGACAAGAACTTTAATCGACAGCAAAACAGATTGTGCACCTTTGCTAAGGTTGTGAAGCATTGTTAAGTACAGACTTTTGGGAAGAGCTCAACAGGCTGCATGTGCCAATTTTATCGCAGCAAATAAAACGCAGGCTACCTTGCTTGCAGGCAACGACAGCTCCGGTGCTACCGCGTGGCAAGAAACCCTCCGACGCAGTGCACGTGAAAGCTTTGTAAAGGCTATAAAATCACAAAATATTGTAAATTGTATGGTGTTACGTCTAGAAGCAATACATGGGAAATGAAAGACGCCGTAGTGCAAGGCTCCGGATTAGTTTAGAGGGGTTCTATCTCACAGCACACCGCGGGCACCTTTCGCACTTCCCCTCAGGAACGCGGCCGCCGCGTCCCGGATTTAACCCGGGTCCTCCAATTCGGTAGCCGACTGTCCTAACCACTAGGCCACTGCAGCTGGGGTAGAAAAAGCACCGCAAGTACTCCGAGGATTTGCATGGTGCAAACTCTTCGCCGTCGTAGTTACTCTGATACAATGTGCGCAGCAGTGTGCTCGTAGTATGTAATGCTAGGCTACGGTTGCTGGTAGTCCATGTATTCAGCGCCTGGTAGTGTGAAACTTCCCGGAAATATGTACCCTAACATATATTAGAGACCAGTGTAGCAGCCGCATGATAATAGTAACAACAGGACTTTTTAGCGAGTGAATGAAGCGTCTTATATTTCTGCGTGAACAGACGGCGCACGCTGAAACGTTCGCACTTGCACCGCTTTTTTGCCATTAATTCAAATACGGAACGTCTAGCGCGGCCATAATAATGTACATACAGCATCCTGACCTTTTTACGGCTTCATTTGTGCGTATTGACGCATGAAGAGCCGAGTACAAGCTTGTCAGTTCTGCATTTCAAGCAAAGCGCTGTACACACGCATCTCGCCAAACGACCCTGAAGTCGGAGTGCCCAGCATGCCTTGCGGCCCATTCAGATTGGGCACCAACTATAGGCGTGGTAAAGAAAGGTAGATAAAGAAGCTAAGGAAAGGGTTCAGCTTAAGTTCCTGACAGCGCAGCGAGCTATGGAAAGAAAAGTGATAGCCGTAACATTAAGAGATGGAAAGAGGGCAGGGTGGTTCAGGGATTAAACACTGGGACCAGGGCCTTGTCAAGCTGTCTTTCACAGCTTTTAGTCCTGGCCCCTTTCTTTTCGACGAAAAGAAAACTAAACTTGACTTGATTTGGTTAATGACATCCTAGCCAATATCAAGAGCAAGATATGGGTTCGGGAAAGGCATGTAATGTGAAGGCAAGATAACTGCTGGTCCTTAAAGGGCCACAGAAAGGGGTGTTTGAGCTCGGCTTCAAAATGCTTGCACTATGTAGAGTACAGGCCACTGAGAATCCATGCCGCATACGAGACGTCAGAAGCAACGGGGAATTTACAATACATTTTTAAAAATTCCCTCTTTTGCACCTTACCGCGACGCGCGTTGATGGGCTTTCGTGCGAAAACCTGGCAGACGACGTCACGTCGTGCAGATGAGGTCAGCAGCCGGGGGTTATCGTTGGTTCAAAGCGCCAAATTCGTTCAGCCGTCACGCCCTACCTCGGCCGCGGCCACTCAGCACGCGCCGCAACCGGCGAAGGTAGGGAGGGGATCGAGTGAGTGGGGCTGACGGAGGAGCGCCGCCGTTTTGCCGCGCGAGAGGAGAGGGAAAGGCGCGAAGACGTGGAAGTTCAAATTTTGTCTGCATATAACTCAGCTTCCACAAAACGCATTAAAATAATTCTTGCTGAGGGATAATTATGAACCATCGTCTTTTAACATCCCAGACGCATCGCACCTTTATTGAGACCCCCTTTCTGGGTCCCTTTAAGGCTAACAGACTGGATTCCAAGGGAAGGGAAGCGTAGCAGAGGGCGACAGAAAGTTACGTAGGCAGGTGAGATTAAGAAGTTTGGGGGGATACGGTGGCCGCAGCTGGTAAAGAGTAGAGTTAATTAGAGAGACATGGGAGAGGCATTTGCCATGCAGTGGGTGTAGTCGGGCTGATGATATAACGAAAGATTAGAGGAACGCTGATGAAAAGTTGAAGTTGACGTGTATCGATAGGTTACAGTGTTCCAGTGATGCAAAAGGCTACTTTCACTGAGAACGGAGCTTGTATGAGCTAGAAAATTAAATCCAAGTATTGTTGCTGCCAGCCGTTCTTTTACATTGCACCACCAATCACTCAAAACAACGATCACGCATTCCCCTTCATTATTTATTGTTCATAAATTCATAATTCATTATTCGTAAGTTTCAATCAAGTGACAGAAACAGAATATTCTATTTTTATATGCGACTATTTTGACAATGAGTATCTTTTGTGGCATTTTTTTTTTACTGAGAACCAAAATTGGATGGAGTTATCCTGGGTGTCCCTCTATGACTATCTGTTTTGTGTCCATACATCTTTGCATGGCTGACTTGAATATGGTGGCCTGTCTTCTGCATTGCTCTTGCTGCCAGTCTTAAAACATGCCATACATCACCTCACTGCATGTTTATTAGACAGGTATTTGTCACAACCAGTAATAAAGCATGTCATCAAAAGGTGGGCTCTAGATGAATCTGACTCGCTAAATTTAAACCGCCAGTTTATTCCAACTGGTGCTTAGTTCCTGCCAACATCAAGTAATATTTAAAACTGCCATCATTAATTTGAACACATCGTCTTTTTTATGTTTGAATTACGGAGAGTTCACTGTGTGTAGAAGATGCAAATCCGCAGGTATTCATTAGTACATAGAATTTGCTTTCTTTGTTTAATGCCTATCTTGAAGTTTTTCAGCGTAGTTTGCCAGCTTGGCAGTTGTTGTGGTGCTTTCACTATTCCTTTTTTTTTTCTCCTCTGTAACTAGGCATTTGCACAAAGTATTAACTCCCATTTGGTCTGCACAGGCTAAGCACACGCTACAACAGCACTGCCTTCTGGGAACTGCTTTGCTTATTGCGGGAGTACTTCTGGACTAAGAATGCTCCTAAGCAGGCTTTCATGTGTTTATCATTTCGTTGTTGGTACTTGCAAGCCTGTTCAGGAGCGCCGAGCATCTGCAGCATACTGTTTGCAACCACTTGGTTATTAAAAAAGGAAGAAAAGGTGTTTTCTTTTCAGGGGAAATAAAAATGGTAGTGGACGATTTAGCATGGTTAGGTCAAGGGTGAATTAGGTGGGCTAGCACTTTGGTTTTCACTTCTGTTTCGGTTCGAGTCCCTATTTTCAAGGTCCTCTACTTTGCATTAATAAATCGCAAGAAGTCCTCGTACTACTCCTTGCACAGTGGTGCAGCGGTTAAGTGATGCACCATTGCCCTGGGATAGCAGGTGCTGTCACTGGTGGGGCTTGTGAGACCCAAATTGATCTCTCGCAACCAGCCATTAATTGAACTGCCACGGTGGGCAGGTTGTGATGACATCACAAGGTCACGTGATCTAGGGGTGTCACCTGGGTTTGTTGAAGGTCAAGCAAGCTTCAGACTAAGATCACCGAAATTGCGGAGTGTGGGCTTAAGTGCTAATGCACTTTGCATAATTAGCCGTACTGCCTGCCCGCTATGGCAGGTGAGCCACCTGCCAGAGGCTTCAGACAGACAATGGCAAAATATGTGAGTGCGGGCCTAAGTTCCAGTGCACTACAGTATTGTAGCACTGCGTAGGCTAGTAGGTGTACCAGCATTATGCGAGTGACAGCAAATCTTCATAGATGATTTCACCTTTGGACAAAAAATGGGCAGCCACTGACCAAGCAATCATGCTCATATGTATTGGTTTGTATTGAGCAGTTTTGCCCATAGCAGTTTTACATGTTCCTATTTACTTTTTTCTTAGTCCTTACGTTTCGCATTGCACAGTATTGTGGATCTTGTTGTGTTTCTCAAGTCTTCTGTGTCATTGTAGGGTCTCAAAATGAGCTGTTTTTTTTCTTTCTTTCTTAAAACTAGTACCTGGATGCCATGCCAAAAAGGCTCACAACATCTGGTAACACCGTAATCGTGTCGTGTGAAGACGACGCTAAAGCCTGTGCACATGCAAAGAACAACATGGTGCCGATAGTCTCTGCAGAGTTTGTGCTGTCGGGACTGCTGCAGTACAAGGTCAATATCGACACCCACCACTTGGATTAATACAGAGACGTGAGGGCATGAGCAAGGAAGGCACAGTGAACTACTGTTTAATCATACATCACAGGCTGTGAAGTATGGAGCCTCATTTTGTATTACTGCATACTTTAAAAAGCATTTAGCATTGATATTTCTTGCATATGTGTACAGACAAGCATATGTGTGCATTTATATTGTTTTAATGGAAAGCCTGTCATGTTTGTAATGTCATAGCTGTGGATTGTGAAGTGGTCCCACCTGTCTTTTTTCACCTCCACTTTTTTCTTGTTTATTTTTCCTAAAGGTCTTTATCCCTGGACTTGATTTTACCTGCTTTGCACCCAATAAACTTTTTTTTGAAAAACATTTAAATTTTGTGATACTTTCGTGTGCCAAAAACATGTCGCACCGCAAGCCGAATTTTAGGCCCACCTTGACCCCCCAAACGAAGCAAATTCCGTTTAGGCTTGAGGGGGTGCCACTCGACAATGGGTAGACGTACATCGTAATCTCTCTGATAGATGACACTAGGCACGCTAGGCGGCATGCGTGCATGCGTAGCCGAGCATGGTGGCAATCCACCTGGTTTCAAAGGGCATCACATTCCGTTTCTCGCGACGAGCGGTGCGTTCTTTTTTGCTTTCTTCATCTAGTAAACCAAACAGCTAACACTCGCTACTTCAACGTTTTCCAGACGGTGGCGGCTTTTTTTTTTTGTTTGACGAAAGTGGAGAGGAATTTCCTTGTTAGACGTATTACTGTGAGGTGCTGGTCAACACATTGTCTGTACTTTTCTGTAGCTAGGCTTTTAATTAGAGATATGTGTGCGCCTACTGTTAAGTGATCTGTGGTATGAAGTGAAAAGTGATCCGTGGTATGAAGCTAGCATACCATGGCTCTGTCACATCAATAATTATTCGCACAAAAAAAAAATTAGCAGTGGCTTAGCTCGGCTACGCCAGGATATATGTAGCGTGAGCTACACTGAGCCGCTGAGCATCAATTGCCGCTGAGCGCCGATTTCGCTCTCCTTCTGCATGGCTATACCGCACTGGCAAACGCCGCGCTATATGTATACCCCCACTGATACCTCTGCGCATGCGCACAAAATGAGAGGCGCTATCAAGCGGCTCCGGCGCAGCGTCAGACTTGGCTACTGCGCAACGGAGGCGCACAGCTGGGCACGAGCCGGCGCCATGGAGTGCGTCTGCCGCGGCTATTCCTCTGGAATGCGCAGACCGGCGAGGCACGCACTGCGGCGGCGCTTGTATCCAAAGGCCCAAAGCTGCAGCAGCGAAAGTTCCGGTTACGTTACTAAACACAAAAACACAAGCAAAACAAAACGATTACGCCGCTTATGTTTGTTAGTTTGTTTTTAAAAGCTTAAAATGCTTGGGCGCCGCATAACCTCCTACCCTTAGGAGTGTAATTCAATAGCACAAAAGCCCTCCCGCACAAGAACTCCTCCTCTTTCATAGGTTCATAAATTGTGAGGAGTCCTCATACCACTCTTGGCGCAGTGTTTAAGCCATGCACCAGTAGGCAGGTGGCTGTTTCAAACGGAGCCACTGATGGGGCTTGCGAGACACAGGTTGCTCTTCCCGAGCTCCCGCAAGGCTGTTTTTGGCGAGTAGTTATTTGAGGGGCTGTCTTATCTCTCACCCAAATGAGCTGATGCGCAGTTCCATGGTGAGCAGGTGGGAATTGCATTGAAATTATTTGAATTAATTTCACTGCCACCTGCTTTTTCATGACATGGACAGACAGAAGCCCAGTTTTTTGAGAATAGGACCTCTAATGCTGTCACATTAAAAAGGAATTATACATTCCTTTTGCTAAGCTCCCATGTGCAGTCGCGTAGTGAGCCACACAGCACAAGCATGACCACACAGTTGAAAGCGTCGATGCCTCACACCTTTAGCATTTGGGCAGTAAAGTGAAATCACTGTTTATTAGGTTCTTTGCTGAGGGACTGCCACCATTCGGAACCTGTACACCTCTGTGAGAGCAGACTGGCTTTTGAGGAAACTGCACACTCGGGGCAACTTCCTAGTAGTCATTTAAACCTGACTAAGAGTATCGTGCATATTATCTGTGCTGCAACAAAAACATGGCACGATTGTGTCTGCTGAAAAGGTTGCAAGAGAAACTTCCTGGGCTTGCAATTAAAAAAATCAGCTGGTTTCAGCCTGACAGATTCCCTCTCATGAAGAGCCAGCTCCCACATGAATTAAGATAGCCTCGTAAGACCTGAGCAAAAGTTCTGTTTGTTAGCATTAATCGAAATATAATTTCCATGGTCTAGGCATTCCCATGAATGCACACAAGAAAATTTCCAGGCATAGGGCTAGCAGTTATCACTCCATGGGTCCCTGTGTATTGATAAACCTACAATATTGCCTAATGACACAGATTTAGTTACTTTACATTTAGTTAAGTTACATTTCACCTCCATCGAAATGCAACAGCCGAAACCAGGATCGAACCTGCGCCTCTCGGGTCAGCAGCCAAGCACCATAACCACCGAGCCACCGTAGCGGCGGCTGCGTTTCTGATTAATTATGATCAATTATCTTTTCATTCGTATACCAAAACCATATATGTATTTAACTTTGAACTACTTTATGTAGAGTAAAAGGTTGTCAACTTCAATAATTTACCTTACGTGCTGATTAGCACATTGTAAGGTGCACAGACATATAATTGAATTGTGTGCTTTCAGGATGTCTGTAAGCTTTCTCTTCATTAGGAAGTAAAAAGGAAACAATGTAACTTCTGAGCTTCTAAGTGAACTGTGAGCACATCGCTTAGTGCTGGGACAAATAAAGCATTCATGAATTAGTTTTAGTTAACTGGCAATGAAAAAAATTCGTACATCAACTTGAATCCATCTCTAGAACATCATTTCTGTTTACACTTGGAACAGTGCTGTTGTGATACCAAGCATGAACACTGCTTATGAACGAAGTACGAATGAGCATAAAAAGGATGCTTGAAAGTTAATGCTGACTGTATATTTCTGCAGAACTGACACACGGGCTAGTTGGTCTTCATCATCAGATGGGTCACATCCGGTACCAGGACTGTCGTCTCCCATTTATCTCTATTTACAATGCCTTGCCCTGTGTCAGCTGTGGCTTCTTAAGGCCAGCAAGTTTCCAAAGGCCTGTGACGGTCTGCAACCCATGCTTTGCTGCTGTCTTTCTGGTTCTTACCCTGCCTTTGAATGTGGGCGTGCAGCTAATAAAGTTTTGTTGTTCTGCTGTCTCTTAACATTTGTGCTATCATTTTTCTTTAATAGGTGACTGTGCTATCCTTAAATTGGGGGTTGGTGCAGGAGTTAACAAGAACACTACATGGCACAGGCAAAGGCTAGAAATAAGTATTCTCTGAAATAAGCATACATGCGTGGAGCAGTGTTACTTTTTTCGTATCAACTGAAAATAAGCATCAAATGCAAGCCACTGTTAAGCACATGAATCATATCTTTTTTTTTAGAAAGTTAAAGCAAATGACAGCAACGTAATAAAAAAAAAATTATTCCAGCACGTGAATAGTACATGAGTTCGCTGCATCACCCAAACTGCAACATCTCGACAGGGTATAGTGCCTGGCCATCAGTACAAGTAGTGTAACACAAATCAGTTGCATGAAAGATGCACAAATCATACCACAAACATGCAGATAGGTTTTCAGTGAACTTTTGCAGTATGCAGAGAAAACCCAGTGATGTGCTGCATCCGCATTTGTGGATGGGACTTGAGCAGCATCAGAACATTGTGTACGGAATGCA
This sequence comes from Amblyomma americanum, assembly GCF_052857255.1. Classification (NCBI taxonomy): domain Eukaryota; kingdom Metazoa; phylum Arthropoda; class Arachnida; order Ixodida; family Ixodidae; genus Amblyomma; species Amblyomma americanum. Next base: position 87,347,496 of record NC_135497.1, read on the forward strand.
GTTCCTACAAACACAGACAAAATAAAATGGGCTGGAATCTGGATGGTCATGTAAAACATATTAAGCCAGGCATGCAAAATGAGCACTGATAATCACTTTCAAAATTGACGCCTCCGTGTTGTACAGTAGCCCTGGTATAACTTCGGTAAGTTTGTCTTGGTTTGCTTGTCTTGCAAATGTTAAAGCATCAGAATGTATAAAATGTGCTCATTCTGTTACATAGCGATTTAATATGGCAGGAAAAAAACTATATAATTCAGGCCTTTAAAACTGCTCTGACCCTCAATTTGCACATACGAGGTCGTAGCGTGGTATAGTGGCCCAGCCGCCAAAGATGACGACATGCCCCAGCACACCTGCCAAGCGTGAACAGATACGATTTTTCGTGGCTGCACAGTGGAATGGCAGCAGCATGCTGTCCCACTCGCATCTGACTGAGCGGGTCCTGTCAAATATATTTTGTGGAGACTCGACAAGGACTTGTGTCGGTATTTCTCCACAAATTTGGTGACTGCGGACTTCGCTTCTTCGCACTGTGCTCGTGACCTGCGCTTGCCTCAACCGCTTAGCTAGACCTATCATTCGCTGCCTGCTCGTCCTCATGTATGACATAAGATATGTCTGAGATCTCTTACTCTGGCATGTTCAGCGCCATGTTAACCATGGCCTGACGCTGCACATAAGGCTTCATCAAATTACTATGGATTATCCGATTGTGTTTGTTCTTAAATTTGACCTCATAGTTGGTGTCCGAAAGCTTGGACACCACCTTAGGCCCTTCCCATCGCACCTCCAGCTTGTTCCCTTTTGACGGACGCAGCAACATCACCTGGTCACCAGGTTGAAAGGTGCGCTTGCGTGCCGATTTGTCGTGGTACACTTTAGACAGTGACTGCGCTGCCCTGACATTTGCTTCCACGAGGTCTCTGGTTTTCGCAAGTCTTTCCAGTAGTTTCAGGACGTATTCCACTACACAGGGATCCTCTCCGTAACCCTCCCATGACTCCCTTAGCATGCGCAATAGAGTCCTCAAGTCACGCCCGTAGACAAGTTCAGCCGGGCTAAATCCTGTGCTTTCGTGGAGGACGGATTTCATTGCAAAGAGTGCTGCTGGAATGCAGCCTTCCCAATCTCCCTTATGCTCAAAACACAGAGACCTAAGTATCCGCTTTAGCACTGAGTGCATATGCTCGACTTTATTTGACTGAGGGTGGTGAATGGAACTGCGGATTATTTTAATCCCACACCGTTCAAAGAACGTTGTTGTCAAGCGGCTTGTGAACACGCTCCCGTTATCGCTTTGTATCTCTGCAGGGCACCTCACGCGAGAGAAAATTGACAAAAGGGCGTCTACAACACATGCGGAACTTAGCTCCATCAAGGGAATGGCCTCGGGAAATTTGGTTGCCACGCACAGTGAGGTCAGAATGTAGCCTTGAAGGTATTGGTGAGCGCTACCAAAATACTGAAAGGGACGAACACACAAGACAAGCGCTTTCTAACAACTGTTTATTATCTGAAGGGGCATGCCTATATACACATATTAACGTCAAGTCATACACAGAAGAGGGAATAGCACACGACGCTGACAAGAGCGATATGAAGGAAAAATATATAATAATAAAATATCAACACGTGCCTTTACAACAGCCGAAGATTGCTATTCCTGAGGAATAGCAATCTTAGGCTGTTGTAAAGGCACGTGTGATAGCTGGCGGTGACGATAGCTGGCGTATGTATCCCCAGAAATGTTTTTTTCTTTCATTCTCTCACTTTGTCTTCTTCCGGATGTCGTCATGCACGCACACACAAACACACATAATCTAAGCCCCAACGGCGTACATAACATATCCACAGGAATGTGCAGCCGCCCTTTCTCACACCGCAAACATGTCGAGGGCGCACTGACGTTCGCAGCTTTCGCCACCGGGCGGCACTGACGGCGGCGCATGGTGGACCCTTCAATGGCGCCATCCGATTAACGGTCCCGAAAGTTGACGGCTCACTTTCGTGGCGCCGGGTACATGTTCGGTGGGTGTCCTGCGAGGCACAATTTCCTCCAGGAGCAACGCCTCCGGCGGCGAGGGTCACTGCGCGTTCGCGGCAGATGCGGCGGCTGACGAGGCAGCTGCTGCTGCAGCGAACGGCTGCAGGATGGGCGTCGGCTGAGGCGGCGCCGGAGCGGCGTTCTGCGGCTGCGGCTGCATACCCCAAGCGGTTCCTCAGCAGCGTCTGCGTAACTTGCAGATGCTTGCGGACGTACGTGGCGTTGGGGTCCAGCGTGGTGGCGTGCTTGAAGCAGCGCTCGGTGCGGCTCAGCTCTCCGCGTTCCAACTACACGACGCACAGGTTGTGAGAGCCTTGCACGTTGCCGAGGGCCATCATCCTGCGGTAGCACTGCCACCGCCGAAGAGTAATGGGGGTGAGAGAAAGAGTAAGGCGTAAGGCAAGGAAAGAAGCGAGTGATTCGCTCGCGCAGCATGCACTTCACTGCATCGATAAAAGAAACGTAAAAGCCGAATCATAACTGCAACTGAAAAGAGAAAGGAACCATGTGACGCCTGTAAAAGTCGCGGAAAAGTATGCAATGAAAAATAAGCTCTCCGAAGGGGCGCTTATAGTATATTTAACATGTATATGCCCCGAGTTGTTGAACAGACGAGAAATAAAGCATGAAGTAAACTCCATCTGTCATTTCTCTCAGTTTATCGATCAAGAAACTTGAATATTTGTAAACAAAGGACGATTAAGAAGGAGAAGTAGCTTTTCTTGAGATGGGAGTTCAAATACGAATTTTTGTCACCTCGAGTTTGAATTTGTTCCATAGGGAACAAAAAAATCATGCCCCTGATGACACACACACACACACACACACACACACACACACACACACACACACACACACACACACACACACACACACACACACACACACACACACACACACACACACACACACACACACACACACACACACACACACACACACACACACACACACACACACACACACACACACACACACACACACACACACACACACACACACGCGCGCACGCACGCACGCACGCACGCACACACACACACACACACACACACACACACACACACACACACACACACACACACACACACACACACACACACACACACACACACACACACACACACGTTGGCATGTGACCGAGATATCATTTCCACAGTAGAAATATATCTAAACTCTTTATGGGTGATATTATTAGTCGCACATTAAAAATCAAAATACCAATATTCAGCACAGGCAGGCTAAGAGAACCACTATATGCACTATAAACAGTGGTAATACAAAAATACAATAAAGCACTACGGCAGAACCCTTATGTGGGCGTTTGTGACGGTAGAATTAATTACTGCAACGGCATGACAAATTTGTTTATGTACAGCAGCTTAAACATCGGTGCATCAATACATTTTGAGATTGTGGCTTTCTAGCAAAGCAATGCATCTTGAGGCAGTGCACGCTTTACAGGAGACATATGTACTCTCGGTTCAATTAAAGGGACACAGGAGAAATTGAAGTTGGCTTGCATCGATAGAATACCAGCTCCTGATCACAAAAACGCCACTCTTACTGAAAACAAAGCTCTTGTAAGGTAGAAAATAGCAACAACCGAAATACAGGTATCGCCACCACAGGCCAATCTTGCAAGTACAAGCGTGGTGACGTCATAGGACAAGAGACGCCACCTTGCAGGAATTTTCCTTCCTACACGTAGCCGCGAATCTCTGAGGCTGACAAAGGAAGGTTGCGCGGTTCAATATTGAAGTCAGTTTTGTTTTAAAACCGACAGTGCACTTTAATCACACAAGTAAGATAGACAAAAGATAACCTGAATGTTGGAAGCAAAGAAAACCGATGCTTGGCGGCGCCACAGGCGGCCAGGTGAGTTTCGATTTGTTATGGCGCTTCGCGTCTATGAGCTTTCCGTGCCCCGTGGTTTTGTTTTTGACGCGCCTCGATTTACAAGCGACGAACAGCAGAGGAATTCAAAGTGTCGCTTCAAGTGCTGGTTAACCTTTGAAGGAGCCTGTTAAGGCTTGTCAAATGATCGCCACTGTCGATGAAAAACTATGATGGCACGATGGTCGGTGATTGTACAAGGAAGTTCGCAGTATAAAGGGCACTTGTGTCTTCGCACGATCGCCCGGCGAAACATTCCAGGCTGTGCCAGTCAACTTCAAACTACTTAACGGAAATCGTTTATTAGGGACGGGAACCAAGGTACAAGGCAGTTAAGAAAAATTGCTGATAACTAGCTCTGTTAGGCCAGGATATACGTTGCGAAAGCGCGGAGATTTCTGCATCAGAAGAGTGCATTCACTAGATGCGCCTTTATTGATAGATGCTCCCTGAGACGTCGTGGCGGAGTGGTAGCGTCTTTGTCGTAAACACCAAAGGCCCTGGTCCGATTCCGAGCCTCGGTGCAGGATTTTTTTTATTCAGTGAGTGGGCGGGGGGTTTAAGTGGCTCCCATAGATTCCGCCACCGAATACGTTGGTTAGCGGTTAAGCGCAGGCTCTGTTAAGGCGCGTTTATGCTCCGGCGTAACGCGCGCGCTGCACGGCGACGTCACGTCGGCCAAAGCGAGACCCTCTATACTCCAACTGCGCTTGACCGCCGACGCGTTCGACCGCTTTGCCGCACTCTTACCGCACTGGCGGAGACTTGGAGCATGTGTCTATTTCGCGCGGAGTGCGCCAGCCGCCGCCGGACCGGTCTGACTGATTCGGCTCCGCGGCGAGGTGCGCGTTGTGACGTAATTCAATAGCTTCGGCAGTTGGACGGAGCTGTTCTTTTCGAGCTCTCGGCTAATTTGATCCATTCACGGTACACATCTGAAGGCGCACGCAAGTGGGCGAGAGAGGCCGATCCAGTGGACCCGTTGGATCTAGCGGAAACCGTTGAAGCGTCGGGCGCCGGCTTTATTTTCAAGCCGCCAACTTAAAACGCGACCGCATTTGAGCACCCACCCGTTTTTTTTTGTGGCAAAAAATAATAACTTGGCCCTTACGCGCCGTTCAAGGAATCACAATCCGTTGGCCCCAAAGCCCCGGCGGGCCTCCGATGGGTTCAACGCGCCGACCTTGTCCTGGCCCCTCGCGAATCCCCGCACTGGGGTTATGATATTTAGTTTGCAACGGCTGCTCACTGAGGAAGGGAAGAAACGACCCGCCGGCGCCTAACCTAACCGTGCTCCATCAAAAGCATCGCACGCTCTGTGGGGCTGAGGTTGCTGAAATGCAGGCCGGAGTTTTTGCGAGAACTGCGTCGTCGGGTTCGGGAACGGGATCCATCGTAACGCTGGCGAGACGCCGGAGCAAACGTAAACGAAGCGACGGTAGCGAACCCCGATAGATGCCTTCAACGTGCGGCGGCGGTAGCTTTCATTTCGGCAGCTGCTAGACCGCACCGCTGGCCACGAGAAATCACGGAACCTGCGTTTACGTAACGTTTCACTTCACTCCGCCCTATGACGTTATATGAGTTATCCGTGACGCCATAAGAGTTCTCGAGTTTGAATCAGAGCGGCGGGAAAACCTTTTTCAACTTTCAATCCAAATATCTTTGAAATAAATGCATCTTTCGTTCCGGACAAGCGTCAACAAAGCCATGAAATTCCGAACTATCGGATTTTGCTAACGAAAAAAAAAATGATAGAGTTCTCCTCAGTGTCCCTTTAAGATTGGCTCTGAATGAACGCAATGTTTGCATTTGAAATTGCTAAAGATAAATCTTTACAAATAAAATTTGGTCATATTCCCGCATGAACAGCACGTATAAACCTTGCCCTGGAAATTAAGGAGCCTGCACTCAACCGTTTTGGGCTCAAGGGTTAAAATATGCACGCATTCTCATCGCGGCAGATTCTTAACGAAGTAGCATTTCTAAGCCTTTCACTTCTCGAAAGAGCGAGGAAATGTAGCATTTTGCACACTGTGTCACCTGTGTGGAAATTACGTTATGATCCATAGCGCAGCAACAAACAGGGGACAAATACAAGCGCTGCATTAGCGCTTGTGTTTGTCCCCTGTTTTGTCCCCTGTTTGTCCCCACTAGCCCGAACCATCACCCTGTGTAGAAAGTTGCTTGCAGTTTTTGTGAAGAGAAATTCGACCTGCTAACACCGTTCTCACGAAACCATTCTCTGCGTTTCCTGTCTCTAATGAACGATTGACGTTGTCTAAGAAGCAGCGCACATTAGACTGCAACTTGCGGAAAAAACTGATTTAGAAAACGGTGATCAGCCGCAGCTGTCTATCATGATTAACTGGTCATGTTTTAAAGGTGGGGCAATGAGAAGAGTAGTGCTGACGACAGATTTAAGTCAGCTGAGCGAAAATGATAAGATACTGAAGGAGATTCCGAGGCCAGTTGCGACGCAAATCGCAAAGAGCCCTTAGACGCCAAGTTTGGACCAAGCTGCCTTGTTTGCTACGCAACGCAAAATCCGAAGGTACTGCCTCTTGAAATTCTACAAAGGCCCTCGAAGCTTGTCGTTGTTTGCAGTGAACCGGTCAAAGACGCTGCAGAGTCACTTCTGTTTCAATCGTTTGCATACACAGTTGAATGCCTGATAGTTTAAAGGCATTAATAAATTAAAGGTTAGGTTACCTTTAAGTTAAATCTAGGGGTAATGTTTTTTTTTATAGAAGAACTCTTTGCATATGCGTGTAACTGATTAATTCGCCCTCGTCTATAACCGGTCACTTATTAAATAAGGTGCACTTTTGCAGTTACTATGAAAGAAGTGAATAAAGTACTAGCTCTTAAATATCTTTTTTTTTCTAATGCATCAAGCGTTTAGTTCCACGAAAAGCTTACACTTACTTCCTCTTTTCGTAGCCCCGCCAACCGCAATATAATCGAAAACGGACGTTTGTGCAAAAAAAAGAAAAACACAAAGACGTAGCCAGAAACAAGCTGCTTAAATCTTCGCGACTAGGCTTTAAGGATTGTTGAACTCGATTGTGCAAGCTTCTGTGATTCTCCTATGTGAGTACTATTTTAGCGATGTCGCCTCATTCACCGTCTCCGATTTCCTGATTCGTGCCTCTCTTGCTCTGCCCAATGCCCTTACTCTGTACAAGAAAAAAAAAAAGCGGCTAGGCGCCACTGCTGTCCGTGGCGCTCAGGTCGTATGGGACCGCCCTCCCCACCTTAGATCTCCGCGTCGTCAGGAGCGGAGGAGTGGAGGGCTGTCTCACTGGCGCAGTGCATCCTGCTCGTTTGCCTGCGTGCCTGTGACAGTACTGGAGGGGATTTGTTTTGTTTGATTGGACGTCCTGCATGGTGCTCCATCCTCGTCGCCTTAGCTGCACTTGCTTTTGTTCGCACGGGATTAGGCGCGTAGGAGCCGTAACCGCTAATCTTCGAGGCTCACCTCTTTGGCTGCTTCCAAATCCTTGAGGTTAATGACGTTGATGTCTCCGAGCAGTACTGAGCCCTTGATGTGGTTCGGGTGTTACTGGACCAAGGGAAGCAAGGAGAGGGGGCAAACAAAGGAACGCCTCAGTGAGCCTGCATGAGCAACTGGCACGCGCGGACATATGCAGCAAGGGTGGCGGAAAGCCCTGCACCCGGCGGCCGCTGCCGACAAAACCCCTCTGGCTTGCCGGGTGCTTCGTGTGCGCGGCTTACCGGCTGGTCTCCGGTATACGCCTATATGGCAACCGGTGTTAACTTTGATTTCAAAAATACGTGCTTGTCTGACAAAGCCTTGATTGGCGAAGAGAAAAAGTAACTGCTGCGTTATAACAAACTTTTTTTTACGGCTGGCGAAGCCAAGGTAACGCGCGAAAAAAAATAGGTGTCATGTATTTAATAGCAGATAGCAAAGCCTGAAGCAAACGAGACATTACCAGAGCGATAAGAAGGATCGCTAGAGTAAGCAAATAGCACCACTGATGACTTAAAATCTGACGAGAATGGCCAATCACCGAAAGAAAATTGTAGGCTGAACATTGTACATTATGTGCTACCAAACAAACGCCGCTTAATCATTCGATTAATAAAAATGCCACCCAGTCGGCTATTAGGTACAGTGCCGCGGCTTTTGGTTACAGTCCAGCATGTGAGAGCGTCAGCGACGAAGAAAACAGTGAGCTCAATCAGAAAAAAGATGTATAACCTTGAGGAGGTCTTTCAAGAATCTCATGGATTCCATGGGTCGCTGCTGCTCAAATAGCAACAAGGCCAAGTTGAAGAGGGCGCTACGCAGCTTGGGTTGTACCTGCGACCGTAACATGCGAGAAAATCAGTGTGATTTGGAAAGTAAAAAAAAAAACTGCAGCCATGTACAACAATGGCGGACGAGGGTACTGTAAGAATGCATGCGCTTTTTCTTTGATTATACCGTTCTCCTTCACCTCAATGGGTTAAGCGTGATCGAACCAGAGTGCCAGAGCACGACCACGCGTTCTCTCTCCTTCGCGAATGTACAGACGCCTCTGCCTTTGACAACGTGCTCGTACGCAAGTGACTTTTTCACCGAGCCACTCAGGTGGGTTCGCAGAGGCCTGGCGCTTTGTATGCCATGCGATAATTAGCTGCGAACAGTCTCACTCCTTCCTCGGCCAGCAACTCCTCCATCTTTCTGAAGCCAACCTGGGCTCAGCCAACTACAGCTAATATGGCCAAGCGAAACCACGCGGGCTGATTTTCACCTCTTAGTGCGTCAGCGTCAAAACCACAGAGCAATAATTTTGCGACGAGTATGAGCTAGTGTGAACACTCATACGTACATGAAACGCATATCGGTGAGTGCAGATGTATGGGGTACTCATATCATTTATAGCGTTCATGCGAAGCGGCAACGCTAAGTGCTACCCAACGAGGGGAGGTGGCGGGCTGTAAGCGATAATTACTGAAAATTTCCTCCGCTGTTCATAACGTTCTTGATACAGTAGTGACGCGGGAGATGCTCTTTTTGTTATTCATTTATCTAAGCCTCTAATTACAATTTGAACTTCTTACCGGAGTTCCAATAGAAGCCCGTGTACTCTATCCAGGCTTTCTGCTTACTCGGTTTCTTTGCCTTCGTTTTCGATGCCCAGCTGGATGGCATGCCTAACCTGTAATCCTACCCAAGCGGTCACGTATACAGCATACACGTGCGTGGCCATGCATACAGTTGGCGCTTATTAAGTTCACTTTGTGTTTCCTTCATTCTGATGCAGCGTGGGTCTATGAAAACTGCGCTCGCGAAGAACACCATGCACGTGAGAGACGCCGAAAGCCATAAGTGTAGACATTAAACGGCATTCCTGCATTCACTGCCAGTCTTTCGCCCTATACCGGGGCGAACAAGCCGTAACAACAGCTGCGCTATGCAACCCACATCTAGGTGGTTCGCCAGTATATGCTTCACCTGTCAAACCGCCGTTCACACTGCACACTGAAACCACATCTTGGCCCCCTTTTAGCGAATACCGGAGAAAAGAAGGACGAACTCGTTTAAATATCGCGCACACGCGACCACGTGTCCTCGAGCCGCTTTCGGCGCAAGCCACCGAACGAACGTGCCACGCCCGCTCAGAATTACCTCTGCAGGACCGGAAGCTTTGCATCTCAGCTACCTTTTGTGACCGAAGTCGCACTGGGCTGCCTCTGAGTTTAGGACAACGACATGGTGACTCACCACGCAGTCAAACGGAAGCAGACAGCGCCAACGGCCTTCATGAAGGGCTGCGCCGCCACTTCGAACAGCCAGGGAGACCTTCTCATCGTAGCCTGGCACATCCTGGGAGCCCAGGGTTGTACCCGCATGCGGAGCGTCCCTACTGTTCTGGAGACTGCTGCCCTGCGCTCTTCGACTGCCCACCAGCGTAACGAGAATGAGGGGCCTCAACCGCGGTCGCCTTGGAGGTACTTCATTGCGTCCGGCGGACGCCGGCTGGATGGTCAGTGGATGGACGCCTACGACGGGACGTGGGGATTCCATGCAGAGGTAACCAGCGTTCCTCTTCTATGCAGTACTCCGAAGAGCGTCATACCGTTCTTCCAGACTCTGGAGCGCCGGCGTGGTTCTGCCCAGAACCAGCGCGATGCCACGCTCCACCGAACCGAATTGGCTATTCCTGACGACATAGACGAGCACACTGGTCAGCATGAACATCTGGTCGAAAGTGCAGTCGACGGCGGGCACCATGTCATCGTCATCCACACTCGACGCGCAACTGGGCCCGTTGCACATGGCCTGTATCGTCGTCGCTGTGAGGGTGACCGCATTGTCCTCTTGATTTTCGACTACACTGCCAGTCGACTGCCCCCAATTGCGAGAAGCACCGTTCTGGAGGTACCTTGTGAGCTTGTGTCATCTTCCGTGAACACCATCGAAGACGTGGAACAACTCAAAGTCCTGCTGGAAGATCTCGCCCAGGATAATGCTGCTGTCGTCTGTCCCTCGGCTGTTCATGTTGTGCGCATACCAGCAGCGCTTACGCCACCAGGCCTCCACACCACCGAAGGTGCAGAAGAACTCGCCATCCTGCCCCAAGATCTAGCTCAGGATGCTACTCGAGTCTTCCGACCCACGACGACTCTGGTGACATGGCTGGTGCCCTTGCGCCATCTGCCCACCCCGACGTCAGAAATGACGAGGAAGAACTTTTGCACAAGCGGCTGGCTCTCAGCCAGACTGCCTCTGGTCTCCCAGACATTCTGATTTAATCCCGCTGGTGGTGCCCGTGCTGCGCATCGTACATCTGGCCTCCAGGAAGAGCCGGAGAAGCTCGCACACGAGGCCGCGCAGCACGATAACATCAGGTGCACCACAGTTACGGGTCAGTGGGATGTCGAGGCCACCAGGAGGCTACAGCAGGAAGGCTGCCAGCAGCAGGAGATGGGGCGCAAGTGCTTGCCTCATCTTCGTTGTGGGTGCAAGACAACTGCAACTGACGGGCGGGCGAATGAATGCAGCGGCTTCACAGTGGTCTATGAGCCCGAAGTGGTCCATGACTGCCAGTAGCAGGAGATGGGGCACAAATGCTTGCCTCATCTTCGTTGTGGCTGCAAGATGACTGCAACTGACGGCCGGGCGAATGAATGCAGCGGCTGCACAGTGGTCTATGAGCCTGAAGTGGTCCATGACTGCCAGTAGCAGGAGATGGGGCACAAATGCTTGCCTCATCTTCGTTGTGGCTGCAAGATGACTGCAACTGACGGCCGGGTGAATGAGTGCAGCTGCTGCACAGTGGTCCATGCGTGTGCAAGGCGCAGTCATCATTGGCCCAGGCATCCTCCTGATTAGCCTGGTCACTGGAGTCGCCCTCAAAGCCTGCCACATCGTGTTCTGAACGACGAGTTGTAGGATAAGAACCTTGGCCGGACGTAGTAAAAAATGCGAAGAAATAATGTCGCCTCAAATGTGAGGATCTATTATTAGGACTTTGTCATCGGCAAACTACTTTTAAGTTCAATTTTCCCAAGCAGTTGGGCGTATTGACCCGAAATGATAAATACAGATATGAACATAAATATTTAGAAATCCGCACTGCCCGTAGAAATAATATTCTCCAGTATTAATAACTACGCCTACCTCCATGACTTAGCTGGGACTGCCAAGTCAGGAATGTGCTCTGGCGACGACACCACCACAGTCCTACCGCATTTGTTCCGGAATTACGACAACGATGAAAAGAACGTTACTACAGGCGGGAAGGTGAACTACTGCGCTCCAACGTTCTGAGTGGCATCCCAGGCGCCAGTTCCTATCAGAAAACTTTGTCCACATGAATGCGGTTGGGTAGGACTCAGTCGACTCATGCGGACGCTCACGCGGAGGGCATTTTTTGGTGTCTTGAAGGCGCAGTAGCAATTGTGAGTATCCACTGCCAATGAACTGTTTTATGCCGTGAAAAGAAAAATCACTGCCTTCAAGATGTATTCAGAACTAAGCTCTATCCGAGCACAGTAAAATATATGACCGGGTTCCGTCCGGTCGACATTCGCCCGCTCTTGCTGAGCCCTGTGCTTTCTCTCTCCCGCTGACATAGCATGTAGCGACTCCCGCGTTATCCGGCACATGCTTCTCTTTCGTTAGGTATGTTGAAAATTGTACGGCATTATTTCGTAATTAAGTTCAATTGCAGGAGTGCTCAGCGGATGCATGGCTTATCTAACGCCGCCTGTTCTCATTCTTAACAACTGCTCTCGCGAAGTGCAACAAACTTCCCGACCGAATTGGCACCGATCCAAATTGATAGATCGTTTATGTAAATAGCTCCTGTTACATCCTCTTAATGACTTACTTACTTCATTCTAAAGTATTTCTTAAAATGGTTTGGTTTTATAGGATTTAACATCCCAAAGCGACTTAGGCTATGTAGTACACCACAGTCCTGGAGAGCTCCGGATGATTTCGACCAGCTGGGGTACTTGACGTGCACAGTATATGGACCTGTAGCATTTCGCTTCCACCGAAATCCGCCCGCCGCGGCCGGGATCAAACCCACGGCTTTCAGGTCAGCAGCCGAGCACCATAACCAATGAGCCACCGCCATGGCCCATTTCTTACAATATGTTGTTCCAATGCGCAGAAACGTGTTACTTGTGTCCGCTATTCATATTTATGTTCGCGTGTTTTGTTTATTGTGACCCGTGATCATTTCATGTTCTCCTCCTCCCCTTACAGTAATACCCCATGAGGGGCCCTTAAGGGTGAACAAATTATAACGATGATGACATTTAGGTGCTGGGCGCCCAGTTTGTTTGCATTAAGCTTTGTTTAAACTGCGGCGCGACACGGAAGCCGTCCACGTAAGAAGCCGCCATCGCCCTGGTCGCCCACAGGCAGCCATGCTGAAGTGAAAGCTACAGTCCACTAGATAGATAGCTTCTTGAAGCTTTACCTTTCCCAGCGGGCGCGTACCACTAAGTTGGGTGCCATGGTTTTGATGATGATGATTCTCGGAGCTATGCTCCTTGAAATCGTTCAGCACCTGTGCCAGAGTTAAACAGTGTCACGTGGCGGTTAATGGGAGACATTTTATGAAAACGAATAAGAACAGTGCTAAGAAGGCAAATGCCCATCGGTTCTGCGGCGCAATGGATGAGCGCTGCACATTTGGACGCGTGTGTCAGCACATCGAATCCCTTTGATGAAGAAAATTGTTTTCCCGTCCTAATTTTACTACACCAATCGTCGTTTAAAATCAGTCATACTAACCGGGAAGCGAAACCGGAAGCTGGGGTCGTGTACCTTTGAGAGAACGCAATTACATAGGCCGACTGCACGGTAACCGCTTCTCGGCAACTAACTAGTGTGGGGCAAAACGAAGCTCTGGCTGTTATCAGCATGCGTTCGTACCCAGTAAAATTCCTGGCCCACAGCGTTGAGAAGAGGACGGGACAGCGTCACACGGCGGACCTTAAACAATTCCACCGAGTGGGCGCGGGGAGTAGCCGGGTTTCGAAGGGAGATTTTCGCGACTGGTGCAATTGAAGCGTGCTGGGTTAACGTGGGAGTTCTCGGTAACAGCACACTACGACTCCGATGCTATTTACCTCGAAGAAAATCCCTCATACAGTTATCACCGCAAAAGTGCTATGAATCATTGGATAAGACGCGCAATTCGTCATAAAATAACGGTTGCAGGTGCTTCGAACGTGAATGGAATCCAAGCCGGTACTGCACGTTCTGTGCGGCTGCGTTTTGGAACCACTTTCAGTCGGCTGTCAATTGCAGAGTAATCGACATACATCTCCCTCTCGGATGACGCCAACAATAGGTTGCGGCCACAATGGTGGAAATTAAAATCTCCAATAGCGAAGCGCTTTCACAATAGGAAGGTGGTTGGGGATCCAGACATAGTTGGTTGAAGAATGTTGATCTAGCTCTACCTCGTAAAATGCCACAAGACATGTGAACGCCATCAGATGCTTTCTTGTTACCATAACAGTTGTGCATTGACTCACATTTGTCGCGGGCCCATACAAAAACAGGTGTGCATTGTGTTTGAATCAATGACAATGACCGAAGGGCTTGAGCACAGCCCATAAACATGCAGTGAAACTTCGAAAAAAAAAAAGAATGCGTGCGAGCTAGCAGACGACGTGATGTTGTAAACATCGCCCGTAACAGTGTTTCAAACTGTTACGCATTGGTTCTTACCTCTTCTTAGAAAGAAAAAAATTCATGCACACCATTGTAAGTGCGCTAACGAAAATGTGCCAGGAAACCAATATTGCATTTACAATGATCACTGCGTGAAACACCGACTCAAGGAACCGACTACTGATGAAAGCATGTTATAAGATGCGACTGATACGAAAACATCTTGCATTTTACATAATATCACTGGTTAAGAGGGAAATCATAATTTTATTGGCCACAAAACGTGGCATAAAACTATGTGAGGCGATGTTCCGCGGAGTAACTTCTTTACTACCTGTGTATCAGAGTACCTGTCCCATATTGATACACATAACGTTGTTGTTATTAAATGTGTCATGACGTTGTAAACTTGCTGTTGTGTTTACAGTCTTAAGCCCGTATTCTAATGACAAGAAAGTCTTTTTGGAAGACAGCGTTGCATTCGCAGCGATGAGGGGGATGGCCTTTTAGCAGCGTTTGCTTTGGGGGCTAGTTTGCTCATGGTAAGCTCACGGCTCATGGTACGAACCACGGCATAGCGTAACACACGCGACGCAGGAAAATAAGGTAGACGGAATATGCGCAGCATTTGCTCGCGGTTTGTGTCTTCTCCCAAGCTGCGATCGCAAATGCGCGCACCGATCATTGTTGCCGTGATCTGAATGCACAAAAACGAGTGCGTCCATCAATCGGAAAGTTCTTGTAACAATATTTTACGGCATTTTGAACGCAGCCTTTAGGATCAACCACTCTTAACGCCAAGGTTCCTATTTTTTTTTTGCAACCAAGATATTCTACGGGAACTTAATTAATCATTCATATCCTTTATTTCGCAAAAAAATACGTGTAAAAAAACGTTAAACCAGATAAATTATTACAGCTTAGACAAGATACGAACTGTTTCAAGACGTAAAACAAACCAAAAGTACTGCGCGCAAGTAAACTGCGCTCAGTTAATGGCGCACGTACCAACACCCAAATGAATGCAAAACATCGTTTACCAGCTGCCGGTAGCCCTGGCTGCCTTTAGACAGGTAACTAAAGTAGCAGATAGCTTGTTTAAGTTTCAAAGGTGAAGCTGGGCTATTGAAGAGCTCTGGATGAACTTCGACCACATGCGTTTTTTTTTTTTTGCGCACGCAGAAATTGCACTACACCAACGTGCCGCTCCATCCAAGACCAATGCTTCGGCCTCATGGTGGTCGTATGCGAAGTTTAACGTCCCAAAGCTGCACATGGGGCTGTAAAGTACGCCGTAATACGGTGCTCCGGATTTGTTTCGACCACCTGATGTTCTTTTACGTGCAGCAACATCGCACAATACGGACACAAGCTTTTCTGCATTTATCCTCTATTGAAATGCGGTCGTCGCAGCGGAATTCGAGTCAGCCACCTCGACCTCAACAACTCAACAATTAACAGTGAGGCACCGCGACGGGTTCGGCTACACAGGGGGTCGCCGCGGTGGCTGAGTGGTTATGGCGCTCGGCTGCCGGCCCGAAAGACGCGGGTTCGATCCCGGCCGCGGCGGTCGAATTTCGATGGAGGCGAAATTCTAGAGGCCCGTGTACTGTGCGATGTCAGTGCACGTTAATGAACCCCAGGTGGTCGAAATTTCCGGAGCCCTTCACTACGGCGTCTCTCATAGCCTGAGTTGCTTTGGGACGTTAAACCCTTATAAACCATAAACCATTCCGCTACATAGCGTGCGCTTCTGATCGAATATATGAAGTAAATTAGCCTTCCCCAGTAGACTGCATTCCACTCCTCTTGAGTGCTTTTTGGGTGACAGGACATGTGACGGGATATGTGCGATAATTGTGAGGAACTGCAGTTAGCTAACATGTAGTAAACATGCGAAAATCTTCACTTAAGCACAGTGATAAGCCGTATATGCGAATATGTATATACATTAGGACTTCTTAATGCAAATTACCATATCCCACAGTATTTTTTGTATAAATTTAAGCGCTATTCTACAGAATTCTTGTAATGCATTGTAAGCGAATGCTGATTGTTTTCACCCCTGAGGTGAATTTGGGATAAGAGTAGGGTTTATACGGATAGATTGTGTCTTTTACATAATATTACTGGTGAATAGAGAAATTTGAATTTTAATTCGGCATAGAACGAAGCGTATCTACAAAGAAACAACTGGATGTCACGAAAAGCATAAGGCACATGCGAAAACTAACAAACAAGAGGTAAGGAATTGCGGCCGATGTCCGTAGCTTCAGAGACATCACAAATAGGGCTGTGAAGCCACCATTCTTTGCCATTGAATTGCGACGAGGATATTTTCAAGCGCATGCCTTGCACGATAACCTTCGATATAGAACAGAATCTACACGTAGAGAAGGCGTATAGGGTCAACCTGCAATATACATAATCGCTCAATTAAAGCCAATGCTAGCGCCTTTCTGATGCTTTCAGGAAATGTATAAATACACGCACCGTTATTTATTTCGAAGATATTTGTGCTGTGCGATGTCAGTGCGCGTGAAGGATCCCCTGGTGGTCGAAATTATTCCGGAGCCCTCGACTACGGCACCTCTTTCTCCCCCTCTCTTTCCTTCTTTCACTCCCACCTTCATCCCTTTCCTCACGACGCGGTTGAGACATCCACCTACAGAAGTTAGACAGTTACTGCGCGATATTCGTTCCACAGAAACCACTAAAAAATAAGATATTTGTGTGTTTTCATAAGGCTTCGCACCCCCCCCCCCCCCTTCCCCCCTGTGCCCTTACAGGCTCACGCGCAGGCTACACAGCATGAATGTTTTTCGGCGCCCAAGAGATGCGAGATCATAGATCGCTGCAGTTTGGCCAGGCAAATTCTGACAAAAAAAAAAGGAAAAGAAAAGAAAAGAAAAGAAAGAAGGGGAACAAACTATAAAGCCAGTGAAAGGGTAACGTCGCTGCTCAATACGTTTTCTTTATTTCTTACTGCGCGAAAATACCGACTACGGGCACAATACTCAGCAGTGTAGTTTTGGTGCTGGCACGCCTATCACTCTTGCATTGCCGCGACGGGTATGCGACGCGGTCCTCCAGCGGAAATACCCGAACGTGAAATGACTCGATGATTCGTGCCATTCTCCTTATCGGTCAGCCGCAAGTTGGTGGTCGCCCGTTTACGCTCTCCAGCCGCGGATGCTATTTCGTTTCCCATCTTTCCACGTCCGGACCAGCATAACAGTGGAATCCCTCACGCTGCGATCGCGGCGTCGAGCTGGGCCTGCTTTGCTTCTCTTCGTGCTTCGCCGCTCTCCCAATAGTGGGGAGAAAGGGAAAGCAGTCCTGCACGTTCCTGGCTCCCCATCCTCCCGTCTCGTCGCACTCTCGTGGTTCCGTTCCCGGTTCAATCGTTACAACGACGCAGACCTGCTGCGCGCTCTCATGTTGATCCTTTCGCTGTCAACGTCACCGCTGCATGACGCGGAACCGAAATATCAGTGAACTCTTTTCGACCCCGTGCGATTGCTGAGAATAAGTTCCCAGAAAAGAACGATCACGCAGATGAAAAGAAAAAAAAAACCGAATTATCTTGCCGCATTTAAACGCTTTTCGCCGATACCAGACTGGCTCTCAACACTCTTAAATAAGCGGCGCACTGGTTCTACATCTTACACGGCAGTCGTATTGGCAATCTACGTTGACCATTTGCCGCTGTGGCAAGGTCCTCCAAAGATTTGCAGTCAGAAGGCACGTAACGCATATCTTAATCGGCAGCGACCACTGTATTTCCTTCCTTTTTAAATTTAAAACTGGCATTCAAACCAATAATCAGACGATGAAGTACTAAGCACTCCTGACATATATGCCTAGCATTCTCGGCAGTAGAGGCGACATCTTCTGGGATGCCGTATTCGAAAATCAAAACAAACAGCTGACACCCGAAATCGCTTTGTTAGTGCGTTTATTCGTGTCAAACAACCAGACACTCTAGAAGCGAACCTGAGCGCCCGAATTGGGCATCGCGACTACAAGACTGACGTTGTTCATGTGGCGCGCTACATGACTGAAATAAACGCGGGTAAAGTGAGGCATAGTAATTCTAAGTTTAGGTGCACCTGTGCGCACCTCGAAGAGAGCACATAAGCGCTTGTACTTAGAGCTACGAAAACCAAGCGCTTCCGAGCGCATCTTCAATGCACTATATCCGTGGGGTGGAGCAATGTGTGGCAATGCACTATATCCGTGGGGTGGAGCAATGTTTGGTAAGAAGAGAGCGGACGTGAAAGTAATTAAAACTGAAAGTCGGCATCAAGCCAAATACCGGGGCCACGTATGAACGGCAAGCCACATTCAGCGTCAGAAGAACTGCTTTGAATGATTTTTTTACGCGGCAAACGAAGCCAAGGCTCCGGCAACATGACACGCCGTAGTGGAAGGCTTCGGATAAATTTCGACCGTTTCTTAAACATGCACTGAAAATTCAACGCACGAGCGATTTTGTATTTTGCCGCCACCGAAACGAAGCCGCCGCCATATGCCCACAGTGCATGCTTTGGTTGCTGGGAGTCAATTTAAAGTTGTTACTTTGCTCTTTCTTGCATTTCGTCGCAGGTTGAATGAGACTGACAGCAAACGAGGCAACGGTGCATGCCTTATAGGGGCCATGACATCCCATTTTCGTGCATACCATGCTTAGTGCATTTAACTCCCAACACGTCAAATTGCTATTGCCCGAAGTTTCAGCTGGTTCGGTGCTGTAGGTGTGCTTAAAACGTTTCTTTTGCGAACAGCTTGTTGGTCTGGCAACCTCTGAGCGCTGACGTCACAAGGGCATGCTCGCTCTGCGTCGTCTGCTGCGCGCTGTTCGCTGCGTTAAAGTGAATGCATGCACACCGTGCACAGCGGTGGCTCGAAAAGTTTTTTTAAAAATCTTAGCGAAACGAAATGCAATTTAATAATAATAATAATTGGTTTTTTGGGGAAAGGAAAGGGCGCAGTATCTGTCTCATATATCGTTGGACACCTGAACCGCGCCGTAAGGGAAGGGACAAGAGAGGGAGTGAAAGAAGAAGGGAAGAAGGAGGTGCCGTAGTGGAGGGCTCCGGAATAATTTCGACCAATCTTTAACGTGCATTGACATCGCACAGCACACGGGCGCCTTAGCGTTTTTCCTCCATAAAAACGCAGCCGCCGCGGTCGGGTTCGAACCCGGGAACTCCGGATCAGTAGTCGAGCGCCCTAACCCCTGAGCCACCGCGGCGGGTAAAAAAATGCAATTTCCGTGTTTTCTTTTCGGAGGCCTTCAGGACAGTACGCGAGCTGAGCAAAAAATGGACTTGCTCGTGGCGCCCGTCTTCTGATTGTTGAGGAAACAGAAATCGATGGCCCCTGCTGTATTATTTACACTTAGAAGCATGTTAATCGTATTTTGCGGCTGTGGTCTCATTAGCAGCCAAGTGCTCCCGAATGTGAAAAGCGGCAGGTGTCGTGCATGTGCTTCCTGACGTGCATCGTGAAGGCCGTGGCGGTGGTGCTCCGTTGCTGACTACCAAGTTCTTGGCCGCTATTCGTCGGCTCGGTAATTAAATTCAAATTATTACAAGGTGGCAGGAAAGCTTGCAGCACGAAAGAAGCAGAGAAAAGGGCGAATGCGACGGCTTCCCCGCTTCGTGCATGCTTGAGTAGATATATTATGTGCATGCGTGTGTTAGTCGAACATACATGCTTTTCGGCTTGTACAACCCTTTTGTAAAACCATGCCGCTGGCAAACGCCAACGCGAATCGAATATTTCACGGCCCGCACCGACGAATAGCCGCTTTCGTGCTCATTTCGCACCGGCTCCCGAGACTATATGTGACTACTCGCCCTTTTTTTTCTGCTGCTTGCAAGTGTTAGGCAAAAACTTGTGTATTCGCGGAAAGAGTGTTTCAAGACAATACTGCAACATTTAGCATTTACTGTACGTGCGCGTAGTTCCTCCAGAATGCGGCAGTTACAGCTACAGCCCGCGCTCTGGTTGTTTAGCCGTACACAAACAGTACTGCTCGTTTGTATGGCATAGAACGCAAGGGGGGCTCTCCTTATCTTAAATATTTGCCTTTATAGAGCACGCGACCGGTGCAGCACGACTCAGTGGAGCCTTGGAATAGGGGCCCACCCTTGCTGAAAGAAGACACTAGTCGCCGGCGCAAGCACGAAGACGACGGAGCCTTCGATCCGCGAATCCCTTTGGAAATCAATAAATGTTTTCACTCACTCACTCGATTAATCCGCGATTCCAGATATGCCCGGCACTGCAGGTTCTTTTCCTTCTTTAATATGCATTGCTTGACAACGTCTATCATGGCCTTTGGCTTCAACATTTTTCAGCAAGCGCATTTGAGGACCTGTTTTTGTAGACGTGGCAAGGCTAGTCTGATAGAAGAGTCTACTCAGACTAACTCATACAGGAACTGTCCCAATTTACACCTATTAGCCAAATCACTCAAAAGTACCTTAGTAGTGGTGTATCAGCCTCGGCACTTTTTTTCCGTTTCACCAATGTATACTTGATCAAATTCTGTACACAGGATACTCTAAGTCGCACATGAATATGTGTCTGTTGGTGGCATGCCGTCAGCTATTGTACATTCAAGTTTGGTAACTCAGTATCCCAAGACCGTGAGATGTGGGCCAATGACTCGCTGCTAGGTACATGAGGTGTTCATGAGTTTCTTGTTCTCCCACTTTTCATTGCAAAGAGCCTGGCAGCTGCAGTTCCGGTGAGTTTATGATGCCTTTGAGTAGCCTCGTGCACAAAGATCTTTGTAGACATTTTTCTCGTCACCTTTCATGTCTTCTGGCCATGTGCTTGTATTTACTCGACGGAAGAGAAGTGGCAACTGCTTTCTTTTTAGAGGCCATATGTGGACACACATCCTGTACACACTGAATGAGAGTGCGGCATCAAAAGGTTGTTCAAAAAAAAGAACTGTCCATTCACTTCTCCCTCTACTGTGAACTTGGAGGCTTGTCGATGCTATTCGGATGCGTTGTGTATGCAGGTAGTTAAGCATTCCTGACGTGAAAGGGTCATTGGTGTAGCGCACAAAAACCTCGGGTGATTGGATTAATCAAGTGAGTGCTCTATCTTCCGGCTATTTCATGATCACATTGGGAGCAGTGACAGAAATGGACGCACTCATGGCTAAATAATGAATCTGTTTATAAAAAGACCTGGGCAGGAGCATCTGAAGACAGGGCATAAAAGTGGCATTGCATATTCTGTTCAGTGTGCTTACCAAATTCTTTGGAGGCCCTCCAGCTGTTGTGACCTGGCTACTGTTAGTACCAAATAGTGTGCTATTGACACCATCTGCTTGCACACTGGCAGAGAGAATCACTTTACAGCTAGAGATTCCACATTATTGAAGCTGATGCTCACACTGAAACACAGGGATGACTGCCAGATTCTGTCACACTTTTGAGGCCCGCCTGCAGTTCTGGCCTGCGCATTGTTGCAGTTGAGTAAAGAGTATAATAGCACCAGCTACGCACTTGCTTTCGAAGGATCACCCTGTTGTCTTCTGCAGAGGCAGCTCTCTGGGCAAAATTAAGCACCACGCAAACACAGAAATTTCACCCTGAGAGTACTGTAGTGGATGTGAACAAAGCCGCCTTCCTCAGTGGCTGTGGCGTTTGGCTGCCGAGCCCAAGGACGCTCGATCAATTCCAAGCCACATTTTGATGGAAGAAAAATTACATGTGCTGTGTGATGTCAGTGCACACAAAAATTTGCTACTTTCTTGCCTCGTGCACATTTGCAAGAAGAGAATTGCTTCAAAAAAGAGTTATAACCAGCAATTTTGAAAACACATAGTGATAGCCAGATATTCATGTCCTTCAGAATATCATCTGAAACCTTTTACTGCAAGATGTTTTGTTTTATTAGAAATTCTTTCTAAGACTTGTGGACTTTCCAAGTCATATATCCCTTCAGGCACTAATTATACTCCAAGGGTAGCTGCGGTGGCTTGTTGTTACAGTGCTCGGCTACTGACCTGAAAGCCGCGGGTTTTATCCCAGCCGTGGCGGTCGAATTTCGATGGAGGCAAAATTCTAGAGGCCCTTGTACTGTGCGGTGTGAGTTCACGTTAAAGAACCCCTGGTGGTTGAAATTTCCTGAGCCCTTCACTACGGTGTCCCTCATAGCCCGAGTCGCTTTGAGACGTTAAACCCCCGTAAACCAAAGGGAGGAAAATTTTCAGACTTCTATAAGGGGCATGCCAGCGTCCACAGAAAAAATTTCTATCTTCTCCAGTGATCAATTATGCTCTCTCGCAACCTTGTGATGACTGGGCCTCCCATGTTTGCTCGTGCTCATCGCCTCGCACTGTATCGCCTTGCTGTTGCCAAACATGATTTTGGACACATGCTGGACCTCGGCTTCATGCGTCTCTCCCTCCTGCAGTCCTTGGGCATCGCCCTTCCACGTGGTGCCATAAAAGAGCGGTGTCTGGCGATTGTCTGACGATCACCATGCACTTAACAAGGCCACAGTCCCTGAACGCTACCCAATTCCCTTATTGGCATCGACCTTATCGGCCAGCTCAGCCAGGGATTCCAGGGTCTGAGATGAAGGCACGCTGAGGATCATGCGCACCTGCGGTGGCAGGCACTGCAGGAAGAGGTCCCGCAGGAGTGCGCTGTCGTGTGAAATACCCACATTTCCAGCCAGGGCGTTCATACGACGCAGCAGCTCTGCAGACTTGCGATCTCCGAGGTAAGGAGCTGCTGCAGATGACGTGGCTCCATTTCAAAAGTGCACTGGATGAGCATCGCCTTAAGATGATCATAAGGGCGATCGGCAGGCGGAGAACGTAGGTCGTCGCAAACAAGCGCAGCAGTTGTAGGCGTGAGCGCACCAATGACGTGGTTGAACATGGTCATCCTGCGAAGTGACATGGTGCTGACGGAACAAGGCCTTGATGTTCAGGAACCAAAGTTCTAAGTCTAATGACTAGAAGTTGGGGAGCTTGAGGGTGGAGACTGTGGGCTCACGAGGAGGTGGCGTAAGAGGCAACGGAGACGGTACACGAGCGAAGGAATCCATGGCCATGGCTTGCACGATGAAAGGCAGGCAGGCAAAGGCAGCCGGGGTCTCGAGCTCTGGGCGGCGGTAGGTCTAGCTAAGCGGTTGAGGCAAGTGCAGGTCAGAAGCAGAGTGCGAAGAAGTGAAGTCCGGAGTCGCCAAATTTGTGGAGAAGTACCGACACAAGGCATTGTCAGGTCTCCACAGAATATATTTGAGGACCCGTCCAGTCAGATGCGAGTGGGACAACATGCCGCCGCCATTCCACTGTGTAGCCACGAAAAATCGAATCTGCTCACGCTTGGCAGGTGTGCTGGGGCATGTCACCGTCTTTGGTGGCCGGACCACTATAGCACGCTACAGCCTCGTGTGTGCAAACTGAGGGTTTGAACAGTTTTAAACGTCTGAATGATATAGTTTTTTCTTACTATATGAAATCTCTATGTAACAAAATGAGCACATTTTATGCATTCTGATGTTTTAACATTTGCAGGACAAGCAAACCAAGACAAACTTACCGAAGCCATACCACGGCTAAAGTGCAACATGGAGGCATCAATTTTGAAAGTGATTATCTGCGCTCATTTTGCATGCCTGGCTTAATATGTTTTTACATAACCTTTCAGATTCCAGCATACCTTATTTCGTCTGTGTTTGCAGGAACTGCATTCCATACACAATGGTCTGATGCTGCTCAAGTTGCATCCACAAATGCGGATGCAGCACCTCACTGGGATTTTCTCTGCATACTGAAAAAGTTCACTGAAAACCTAACTGCATGTTTGTGGTATGATTTGTGCATCTTTCATGCAAATGATTTGTGTTATACCAGTTGTACTGTTTGCCAGGTACTATACCCTGTCGAGATGTTGCAGTTTGGGTGATGCAGCGAACTGATGTTACTGTCTTGTGCAGGAATAAATTATTTTTTATTACATTGCTGTCATTTGCTTTAACTTTCTAAAAAAAAAACAATATGATTCATGTGCTTAACAGTAGCTTGCATTTGATGCTTATTTTCAGTTGATGCGGAAAAAATAACAGTACTCCCCGCATGTGTGCTTGTTTCAGACAATATTTATTTCTAGCCTGTGCCTGTGCCATACTGTGTTCTTGTTACCTCCTGCAACAACCCCCTATTTAAGGATAGCACAGTCACCTATTAAAGAAATATGATAGCACAAATGTTAAGAGACAGCAGAACAACAAAACTTTATTAGCTGCACACCCACATTCCAAGGTAGGGTAAGAACCAGAAAGACAGCAGCAAAAAATGGGCTGCAGACAGTCACAGGCGAAAAGACATCTGGAAATTTGCTGGCCTTAAGAAGCCACATCAGACACAGGGCAAGGCATTGTAAATAGAGATAAATGGGAAACGATAGTCCTGGTACCAGATGTCACCAGTCTGATGATGATGACCACCTAACCCGTGTGTCAGTTCTGCAGCAGTATACAGTCAGCATTAACTTTCAAGCGTCCTTTTTACGCTCATTCATACTTCGTTCATAAGCAGTGTTCATGCTTGGTATCACAACACTGTTCCAAGAGTAAAAAGAAATGATGTGCTAGAGATGGATTCAAGTCGATGTAAGAATTTTTTTCATTGCCCGTTAACTAAAACCAATTGATGAATGCTTTATTTGTCCCAGCACTAAGCGATGTGCTCACAGTTCACTTAAAAGCTCAGAAGTTGCATTGTTTTTGTTTTTTTTCCTAATGAAGAGAAAGCTGACAGACATCTTGAAAGCACCAAATTCAATTATATGTCAGTGCATCTTGCAGTGTGCTAATCGGCACGTAAGGTAAACTATTGAAGTTAACCTTTTACTCTGCATAAAGTAGTTCAAAGTTAAATATATATATGGTTTTCATATACGAATGAAAAGATAACTGATCATAATTAATCACAAACACAGCCGCTGCAGTGGCTCAGTGGTTATGGTGCTCGGCTGCTGACCGGAGCACCGTCGTGGCTGTGGCGGTCGCATTTCGATGGAGGTGAAATGCTAGAGGTCCGTGTGCTGTGCGATGTCAGTGCACGTAAAAGAAGCTAAGGGGGTTGAAAATTTTCCAGAGCCCTCCGCTGCGGCATCCCATAGCCTGAGTCGCTTTTGGACGTTAAACATGAACCATAACCAGAAGCACAATATTGATTTCTATGTGCCCCATCAACAGGGTGAAAAATGTTCCCCTGTGGAAAGATTCATACTGAGTGTTAGTGTGAAGTAACACATTACATCGCACTGCTGCGTGTAGCTTTATAGACCGTCATTGTTACATATGTATCAAGTTCAGTGCCCCTCTTGCTACTTTTGCTCTTCCATGCTCACCTTTACTGCTCTATATTCTTTTGCCGTGCTGGTTTCATTGATGTCATCGAGTGAAACCTTCAAAAATGTGACCTGGCCTCTGTGGTGATGCAGTGATGAAGCCATTCTGCTGCACGAACTATGTAACATGTTTGATTCCTTGTGAGAGGAGACTATTTTTGATGCAGACTAAGTACAAAAACTAAACTCTGCGCATATTATTTCAAATTACGTGAAACAACTTCAGGTAGTTGAAATAAATCCAAGGCACTGCACTATACCGTGCCTCATCACCGAGACTGGGTTGTCTTGGAATACACGATAACTTCATTATATTCTTGTCAGGTTTTACGTGCATTTTAATGCAGATGTGTCTGTTATGGCATTTTAATATGAAAAATCTGTTCTGCAGCCTAAGCGCTACTGAAAATTAAGCAGTAGTCACTGTACTCCCACGTTGTCATATTTTCAGAAATTGTGTAACAACAGGGGCACTCTAAGCAGCCTTCTACATTCTAAATTAGCTTTCTACTCCCGGTGGCCAAATAACACAAGTTTCTCATGCTTCATGCTAGTATTTGTAATTCTGGGTTGTCTTTCCAGAAAAGTATGTATTCAGTAACTAAATCTGTGTCATTAGGCCATATTGTAGGTTTATGAATACACAGAGACCCATGGAAATATATTTCGATTAATGCTAACAAAGAGAACTTTTTCTCAGGTCTTACAAGGCTATCTTAATTCATGTGGGAGCTGGCTCTTCATGAAAGGGAATCTGTCAGGCTGAAACCAGCTGATTTTTTGAACTGCAGTTGAATTGAAGTTTCTCTTGCAGCTTTTTCAGCAGACTAACAATCGTGCCGTGTTTTTGTTGCAGCACAGATAATATGCACGGTAGTCTGTCAGGTTTAAATGACTACTAGGAAGTTGCCCTGAGTCTGCAGTGTCCTCAACAGTCAGTCTGCTCTCACACAGGTGTACAGGTTCCGAATGGTGGCAGTCCCTCAGCAAAGAACCTAATAAACAGTGATTTCACTTTACTGCCCAAATGCTAAAGGTGTGAGGCATTGGCGCTTTCAACTGGGTGGTCATGCTCGTGCTGTGTGGCTCACTACGCAACTGCACATGGGAGCTTAGCAAAAGGAATTGTACATTCATTTTTAATGCGACAGCATTAGAGGTCCCATTCACAAGAAAGTGGGCATCCGTTCGTCCATGTCATGAAAAAGCAGGTGGCAGTGAAATTCAAATAATTTCAATGCAATTCCCACCGGCTCACCATGGAACTGCGCATCAGCTCATTGGGTGAGAGATATGACAGCGTCTTAAATAACTACCCGCAAAAATGAGCCTTATGGGAGCTCGGGAAGAGCAACCTGTGTCTCGCAAGCCCCATCGGTGGCTCTGTTTGAAACAGCCACCTGCCGAAGCACTGGAACATGGCTTAACCACTGCGCCAAGAGTGGTATGAGGACTCCTCACAATTTATGAACCTATGAAAGAAAAGGAGTTCATGCGCGGGAGAGATCTTGTGCTATTGAATTTCGCTCTTAAGGGCAGGTTATGCAGCGCCCAAGCTTTTTAAGCTTTTGGTCATGTTTTGGGGCTTAACATGCACCGTGGCCTTCCATCTCCCCTTGCGTCAGCTCGCCACCTTGTTCGAGTCAGCAAGGCAACATCGCCAAACCTTATGACAGTGAAACCTGCTATGCGCAAACAAAAGAATAAATTTAAGATAGTGCACACAGAGTTTTGCATTTGCAACCAAACTTGCCTTACATATGCACATATCTTACAGAAACCACCCGTTTTAAAAAAAATGATCTTGTCGTTATTTATAACAAAGGCCATATGCAACCAGGGTCCAACTACAAGTATCATTCAGGTTGCATGTGAATGCAACACTTATTATTCTGGTGGCAGAGTGGTTATGGCGCTCGGCTGCTGGCCCAAAAGACGCGGGTTCGATCCCGGTGGTAGCATTGGCGAAATTCTAGAGGCCCGTGTACTGTGCGATGTCAGTGCACGTTAAAGAACCCCAGGTGGCCGAAATCTCCGGAGCCCTTCACTACGGCGTCTCTCATAGCCTGAGTCGCTTTGGGACGTTAAACCCCCATAGACCCTAGACCAGACTTACTTCTATTCGTATGCAGATTGATATCACGGTGGCGTACAATGTCTTGAAAGCAAATGCATTTTGTCTGTGCTGGTAGAACGTTTTCGCGTGCATCTGTCGATCGAAGAATACAACGGTATGTGCCATGCGACCAAGGCAACAACAACGGTGTGCTGAAATTCAAAGACGCGCATATAGTTTCACTGGTGGTTCTGCTCAGTCTCGCTGTCATGAGTCCGAAAATGGAATAGTTCTTTAGAGAGAACCTCATCGAAGTATAAGGCCCTACAAGCTGTATATATAACTAGCATAGATCGCATTAGAGAGGTTTCCAATTCTGAACAAAATTGTGCAAAGTAAACGCACCGCGAGCCCGGCGTGACCGCGTGTGCTGCGGCATATGACACCTTCAGCATTCTTCCTTTCGAACCTGCACAGTGGCGGTGCCGTTGCTCGATTTCACCCCGCTACATCTTCCTTGGGCATAATACTATACACATCGCAGCCAGGCTGGCCAGGCAGACAGGTGCACACGCGGCACAAGCGAAAGCGAGCGCGCCACGCCCCAGTTCCGCATATCGCGCAAATCCGCCTTGTATCGCGCGTAGATGCCGCGATATGCGCAGCTGATGTAGGCGGCAGATTGCTGTTGAGAAGTTTTAATGCAGCATACCATTTTATTAACAATGCATTTCAGTTTGCGCAAAAACTGGTATCTCTAACAAACGTGAGCGCGTAATCGTTTTGTTTTGCTTGTTTTTTGTTTAATGACGTAACCGGAACTTCCGCTGCTGCAGCTTCGGCAGCTTCGGGTCTTTGGAAACGCGCGGCGTCCTCCGAGGCGCCCCAAGGCAACAGGTAGGAGCTACAGCTGGGCGACCGAACAAGCACCTACACAGCTGCATGTAAGCTTGAGCACGGTGGCTCTGCCTCTCTCTCCCGCGTCGACTCGCGCAGCATGTGGGGTTGTTACAAAGAAGATTCGAACCGTTGTCATAAAACATCATAGACACCTAATTTTTGTTGCCTGTTTTCTTCTTCAAAGAGATTTTTTTGGCATTACAATGCATGATTCACCACGTGATAATCGCCTGAGACTGCTGAACAATTTATAATTGAATTTCTGTTTTATACTGTTTCTGTTTCGTCAACTGAACGATGGCTGACACGTATGGATGTTTAGGTCACGTGAGCCATGAGTCGTTTGTTTTTATTCCAGTTTTATTCCAGCAGGGCAGTGAATTAAAACTACGTATCAGCGGTCTATGGATAACCTTATAAGCGTTCAAAAACTCAACTCCAATTTTTTTTTTATTATTTGGGGGACTTCGTTTCACCCAGAAACTTGAGCAGTCTACAGCTCGAAGTAGTGTCCGTTGGCCACATGGTGAAGTCTTCCTCCCTAGTCGCCGTCTACCCATTTCGCCACAGGAGCAACGTAAATTGCGGCTTTTAATTGTGCTATTACCCGTTCTCAGAAATACTCCCGTATTTTCGCACATGCGCAGAAGAGAAATTCGCGCGCCGGCCCAAGTCTGGTACGCGAAAGGGGATCTGTGCATGCGAAGCTAGAGGGCTCAATTCTCAGCAGTGGGTTGCGGCCACATCGCTACATTTCTTGCCCGTTGTGCCTATTAGATTAAGTGCACTTTATAAAGTCGTTCATCACTTCCGCAAGCAGCTGACGTACATAATCCACTCAGGAGTCAAAATCAGCAATCGTAGCTAATTCATGCATAAAGAAGCACGACACGTGATTGACACAAGAATGAACTTTAATTTGCGTAGTGGTACCAAGTTAGAAGGTGCGAAAAAAAAAAGTGGGGGCTAAAGGCCGTTACAGTTGCCGAGCTCTGCCTCTTGCTTCATTGGGAAATGAAGGCTATGTGCTTTATTTCTGGCATTAGCTCTGATCTTGGATCTTTAGTGGTGCGTTCATTTGAGCTTTATGTCATGCTCTGCTTCAATTGCAAGTCTTTCCGTTGCCCAGCTTCATTCCAAAATAGTGTGCGAGAGCCATGAGAAGTACAGCACATGTCAGTACTACCCATGGTGGAATCACCAGCTGGTGAGGTTCCCGTCGCCCCTGCCTAGATTCTCGCCGGCTCCACTCTGCCTGCTCGAATCCTCGCATGGCGGTGTCGATCCACGAAGGCTGCTCGAAAAGCGTCTGTGTCGACACACTTGGTCCTGCACAGCCGCCGTTTGCATCCGCCTGCGTGGAGAAGTCCCTCTTTTTCGGTGCTGCAGCGGACCCGTCGCGACTTCCCAGTGCCGGGCTGCGGTCTCGCTTCTCCGAGGATGAGCTGTAGTCCATGTAGGACCTTGGCTTCCACTTCACTGTTCCGTGCTGTCGAGTTTGAACCGACATAAGCTGAACTGCATCGGTCCGCAAAGGTCTACGAAGCCGAGCGAATCCGCTTGTTCGCCCGCGAGCAGACTCCAAGAAATCTGTGGAGCCAGGAGTAGTTTCCAGGAGCCCGGGAATGTGCGACTTGTTAACTTTGACTTTAGAACGGGCACCACTCATCTGCTGCTGCGCTTCATCTGTGTCTCCGAGCTGGAGCTTTTCTGTAGCGGACGTGCTTTGCAAAGTCACATTAAGTTGGTCGCCCTCCACAGAGTTTACAAGCTGAGGTACCTTGCAAGCAATTCCGTGCATTGGGGGAGCAGTTCTCGTGCCGTCTATTGACGCCCGCACGGTCATGATGGCAAGTGCTGCTTCGACGTTTTGACCAGCGAGCGTTAGGCTATCCGCTTGAGCTCCAGCTTCCTCCAGCAGGCAGGTCTCCTTTACTTGGACTGCTCGATTCGATCCGTGTGGAAGAGTTGAAATTTCTGGAAGGCGGCCGTTTGCTGTGGGTGGCACCGTGACAGAATGAAGCACAAAATCAGGAACTGAGTTCTCGCAGTTTCCGGTCTTTTCTTGGCGGCTAAGACATCTCAGAGCCTGTGGTGTAAGCTGTAGTGCTTTGTCTGGTATTTTAGGCCCGTCTTTTCCGCAGATAACATTTTTCGGAAGCGCCGGCGTCACATCCTCCTCTTGATCCTGTGTCTTAATGCTAGCTTTTTCGCGGCTGAAATGCCTCGCAGAGTATGGTGTCACGTCCAGCTCTTCATTCAACGCCTTGAACTTGTCTTTATCGCAGATGAGATCTTTAGGGAGCATTGGCATCGCATCCTTATCTTCATCCGGTGTCTTAATGCTGGCTTTCTCGCGGCTGAGGTATCTCGGAGGGTATGGTGTTCCATCAAGCTCTTCATCCGATGCTTTAAGCTTGTCCTCTTCACGGATGAGGTATTTCTGGAGGATCGGTGTAGCTCCATTATCTCCATCTGGTGTGTTAATCCTGGCCTTTTCGCGGCTGAAATATCTCGGAAGGCATGGTGTCACATTTAGATCCTCATCCGATGCTTTAAGCGTGTCCTCTTCGCGGAAGAGGTATTTCTGGAGGATTGGTGTAGCACCATTCTCTCCATCTGGTGTGTTAATCCTGGCCTTTTCGCGGCTGAAATGTCTCGGAAGGCATGGTGTCACATTTAGATCTTCATCCGATGCTTTAAGCGTGTCCTCTTCGCGGAAGAGGTATTTCTGGAGGATTGGTGTAGCACCATTCTCTCCATCTGGTGTGTTAATCCTGGCCTTTTCGCGGCTGAAATGTCTCGGAAGGCATGGTGTCACATTTAGATCTTCATCCGATGCTTTAAGCGTGTCCTCTTCGCGGAAGAGGTATTTCTGGAGGATTGGTGTAGCACCATTCTCTCCATCTGGTGTGTTAATCCTGGCCTTTTCGCGGCTGAAATGTCTCGGAAGGATTGGTGTCACATTTAGATCTTCTTCCGATGCTTTAAGCGTGTCCTCTTCGCGGAAGAGGTATTTCTGGAGGATCGGTGTGCTAGTCCTGGCCTTTTCGCGACTGAAATGTCTCGGAAGGCATGGTGCCACATCTAGATCTTCATCCGATGCTTTAAGCGTGTCCTCTTCGCGGAAGAGGTATTTCTGGAGGATCGGTGTAGCGCCATCCTTTTCATCCGGTGTGCTAATCCTGGCCTTTTCGCGGCTGAAATGTCTCGGAAGGCATGGTGTCGCATCTATATCTTCATCCGATTCTTTTAATGTGTCCTCTTCTGGGAAGAGGTATTTCTGGAGGCTCGGTGCCACACTGTTCTCTTCATCCGGAGCATTAATCCTGTATTTTTGGCGGTTAACACTTCTTAAGGGGAATGGTGTCACACCTACCTCTTCAACCTGCGTTTTGGGCTTGTCCTTTTCTCGTATGAGGTATTTCGAGGGCATAGGTGTTCGATATGCCTCTGCATCAGGTGATTTAGGATTTTCTTTTTCTCGGTTCATATACCTTGGAGGATGTGGCGCCATATCTAGCTCTTCATCTGATGTTTCAGGCTTTGCTCTTTCTCGACTAAGACATTTCAGGAGGATTGGTGTCACATCCTTCACTTCCTCACGTGCGTTAATGCCAGATTTTTTGCGGCTGATAGACCTCGATGGGAATGGCGTCGCATCTAGCCCTTCATCCGAAGCTTTAGGCTTGTCTTTTTCGCGGCTTACATATCTTTGAGGGCAGGGTGTCACATCTACCTCTTCTTCCTGTGTTTTCAGATTGTCCTCTTTGCGGATGAGACACTTCAGAACGATTGGTGTTTCATCCTTCTCTTCATCCGGTGTGTTGACCACGGCTTTTTCACGGCTGAGATTTCTCGAAGAGTGTGGTTCCTCGTCAAGCTCTTTATCCGATGCTTTAAGCTTGTCTTTTTCGTGGCTGAGATGTTTCTGCAGGACCGGTGCCACACCGTCCTCTTCAGTCGATGAGTTAACCTTGGCTTTATCGCAGCGGAGATGCCTTTGAGGGTGTGGTGCCGCATCTAGCTCTTCATCCGGCGTTTTAAGCTTGTCTTTTTCGTGGATGAGATTTTTCAGGAGGATAGGCGTCATATCCTTGTCTTCGTCCGGTGTGTTAATGCTGGCTTTTTCGCGGCTGAGATACCTTGGAGCGCATGGTGTCACATCCAGCTCTTCATCCGGTGCTTTAAGCATGTCTTTTTCGCGACTGAGATACTTCTGGAGAATCGGTGTGGCACCAATCTCTTCATCTGGTGTGTTAATCATGGCTTTTTCGCGGCTGGCATGTCCTGGAGGGAATGACGCCGCATACATCTCTTCATCCAGTGTTTTTAGCTTGTCCTTTTCGCGAATTGGATATTTTGGGAGGATTAGTGTCCCGCCCTTCTCTTGATCCGGTGTGTTAATCCTGTTTTTTTCGTGATTGGGATGCCTCGGAGGGAGTGCTGTCTCTCCATGCGGTGATTTAGGCTTGTCTTCCTCGCGTATGTGGTCGCTCGACAAGATTGGTGTCTCTTCGTCGGGTGTCTTAATGCTGCCAATTTCCTGGTTGATACGCCTCGAAGGAGTCGTTACATCTGCTTCTACATGCTGTTTGCTAATCCTGTCTTTTTCGCGAACAGGACATCTGGGCGGGTATGGCGCCGTCTCTTTCTTTGCGTCCGATGCATTAAACTTGCCCTTTTCGCTATTATGATTCCTCGGAGGGCATCGGGATACGTCCAGCTCTTCACGCGGCGTCCTCGGCCTGTTTTTTTCTTGCTTGACCTCGTTACCGACAAGAGCGCTAACGGACCGGTTCTTACTTGCGTCTGTGGTGCTGCTAGTTGCTTCCGATGAGTCTTCATGAACCGGCTTTCTCTCCTGTTCGATTTTTCCGTGATCCTTGTTTGAGGCGGTCGAGCGCAGTGGCTTAGGAACTTCCGACTGTAGTGGAGGACCCTCGTCTTCCTCCATAATGACGCTGGGGGTTTTTGTGCGCGCCCTGCGCCCCGCATCGCTTCCCGTCGTGCACAGTTTCCACAACTTTGAATGCTGGATGGTAGGCCGGGCTTTGCATTCAGATGATACTTTGGTCAGCTGCGTCGCGTTGTTCGAACTGGCCAGGTCTCCAACGCCTTTGTCACCCACCGCCTCGGGGCGTGCCGCCGCAGAGCTCTGCGCTGCTCGAACAGTTGATTTGTGGGAAGGATTGCGGATGACTAGGTCCTTCGAGCCGTCCTCCAAGGTAACAGTCGGAGGGGCGGGCTCTGCGGATGCCGTCGAGATTCCCGAGACAACGGAACATTGGGACGGCGAACTAGCCGACTTTCGTCGGCTTTTGCGAGTGAAGTAATAGTGGAAGACTTGCTTCACTTTCTTTGGAGACTTCTTAGGCTGTTCGACGGTGGCAGGTTGTGATGATGGCTCAGTCACTGCTGCCCTTTCGTTGCTGGCGGCGGCCTTACTGGCCCTCTCCTTCAAGCGACCACCAAGTATTGACGGAATGTACCGCCCTTGCGAGGATGGTCGCCGACGGTCTTCCATCTCTGTCACGACGTCTCCCGGCCGGGTCCGGGCAGAAAGGCGCCGCTTCTGCTGATCGAACGGCCGTTCAACCTCGAGCGTGCGGGCTTCTGCTTTCTCTTCGCTCGTGGCACGTGCCCGCAGCGGCGCATTGGCTTGAAAGACGTAGAAGTAACGAGAACATAATTTTAAAAAAGAACAGTGTTCCATTAAGCGATTTCCGGCAGTAGTCTGCAGTGAATTCTGGTCAGGAAAAGCGGGAAATCCCTGGAACCGCATGCATAACAAGGACGCTTCCATAAACGGTACGCTAAGATGTCAGCAATTGCGCCTCGTTCGCCGTGAGTGCCATTTGGCGCGGTATGAGGAAGTAGAAGGAAAGCAGAGCCAAACTCAGTCCAGTACTATGCGAGAAATTTGCCCTCAGCGCGTTGCTATCTTCGGATTTTCGGTGTATTTTGTTTCTTTTTAAATAGTCATGTTATCTGTGGTTTGAAATGTCACGGAGCTGAACCGCAAATGAACTTACTTAAAACGGTAAGGAAAGTAAAAGTAGTACGGGTTTAACGTGGTTAAACCGAGTACACGTGTGAAAGCAGGGGACACTTAAGCTCCGCCTTAAGGGCTCTATAGTGCCCATATATGCACAGTTGGTCATTTTCTACTTCGCGTTCATAGATGACGGCGAGTCCTCATACCACTGCCAGCACAGTAACGCAGCGGGTTAAGCGATGCGCCAACTGCACTGGCAGGTGGCTGCTCTTGTCAGCCACCGGTGGGGATTGTGCGACCCATGTTTCTCTCCCGACTAAGACAAGGCACACAAGACAAGACGAGATAATATTCTTGCTCGGGGTTGGTATACGTCTGCAATAGTGTGGTCGCATTAAGATGAAGGTCTGTGTATGGTTGTTATGGGCCACGAGAATTGAAAAAAAAAGCCATTGTGGAGCACTTTGGCTATATGCTCTTAACATACGATCAGTAAAGCATAAAGAATCTGAACTTGGCCTCTTTTTTCAACAACACGATAACATGTTTAATGTGATAATGCTCACAGAAACATGGAGCACAGATGATACGAATGTTTTTCGTTTACCTTCCTACCAGACGTTTTACTTAAATAGGGCAACTGGTCGCGGTGGTGGAGTGTGCCTCTTGGTAAAATATGATTTCCCATGTGAACTACTCGAAACTTTCTGTACAAGTACAGGTGACTGTGAATTTATGGCACTGAAATTGCAAAACACTGTACTTGCCGTTGGTTATCGACCTCCGAATGGGGTGGTGGCATCGTTCTTAGATTACTTAGAAAATGTTTTTGAATTTGTAAACAATTCTCACTTTGACATTATTTTTGGTGGCGACGTGAATATAAACATGTTAAGCAATGATTCCTCCAAACTGAAACTGGATGTTCTGCTGAGGGCGCATAGTCTCACAAATGTCATAAATCTCCCAACAAGAGTGACACTAAATACATCAACATTAATAGATATTTTTGTTACAAATATAACTCCGGAGAGAATCAGAGCAGGCGTTATTGTGGCTGAGCTGAGTGATCATTTGCCTATTTTTTTGTGCTGTACCAAAAAGGTCAACACAAAGAAAAACGTGCCTGCAAGCTTAATACAACGTGTGTCACAAAAAAATCTTTCCACATTTCTGGAAAAAGTTTCACTGGCATCATGGGATAGTGTGTACAAAAAAACTGATGCTAGCGCAGCTTACGAAGAACTGCTTAATATTCTTAAACCTATATACGCAGATTGTTTCCCTTTTGTGCGATTGAAAGTAAACACAAAAATCCGCAAACCGTGGATAACACCCGACCTGGCAGCGAAAATACGTGAGAAAAATACAATGTTCAGCAGGTTTATCAAGAGCAAGGATCCAGACGCGTTGAAGCAGTTTAGAACTTGCCGTAATCGTTTAGATAAAGAGCTGAAAAGGGCACGAAAACAGCATTTTAACAACTTATTCACCTCTCTTTCTGGACGCACACATGCTCTGTGGAAAAACCTGCGCTCAGTATTAAACTATAATGTTAAGAATGACTCAGTTCGTGAAATAAAATACAATGGTACCGTGCTGTCAGGCAAAGCCTTAGCCAATGCCTTCAATAGCCACATTGTAAATACTGCCGCTCAAATAACAGTGAATATTAATCTAGACAATGTTCACTACAATAATGGCTCAGTGAAGTGACGGAAGTAATAAAAAGTCTTAATAACAGCAGCGCTATTGATGTTGATGGCATGCAAGTGAAACCTTTGAAACACGTCATCTGTGTCCTTGCTCCCTGCATAAATTACGTTTTCAATTTATGCCTTGAACAAGCGGTATTTCCACACCAAATGCAAGTTGCACGTGTGAAGGTATTGTACAAGAAAGGTGATAAGAATGATATGGGGAATTACAGGCCTGTTTCCATACTACCTGTCCTATCAAAGGCATTCGAAAAAATCATTCTCAAGCGATTTTCGAAATTTGAAGAGAAACATAACCTCATAGTTGATTGCCAGTATGGATTCCGAAAGGGTAGTTAGCACCGAGTCGGCACTTCTTGCCCAAAAAGAGTATATTTTAGACCACATTGAACAAGAAAACGTAATATTAGGCATATTTATAGATTTTTCAAGAGCCTTTGACCTCATAAATCATCAGATACTGATCACAAAGCTAGAAAGATATGGCTTTCGGGGTGTGGCTGCGGCGTTAATCCGATCATATTTAACCAATAGGAAGCAAATTGTAGATATAGAGGGATTTTGTTCGGATTCACTAGCAGTTATCTGTGGCGTGCCGCAAGGCAGTATTTTGGGGCCATTCCTTTTTAATCTCTACGTGAATGACAGTGAATGACATAGTAAGCGTAACCCCATCCACAAAATTTGTCATTTACGCAGATGATACGAGTCTATTCTTTTCAGCAAATGATCCTGATCAATTAATTCGCCATGCGAATGAAAGCCTAGCCAAGCTAGAGAAATGGACTGAAGAAAACCTTTTAAAAATAAACATACAAAAAACAAAGGCAGTTCTATTTCACGCCAGAAATAAAACTATAACAACTAGCCACAGTGTTTTGCTCAAATCAACCCCAGTTGAAATAGTGCCTTGGATTAAAACATTAGGTGTTACGTTTCATGAGAACTTATCTTGGGATGCACATATTAACTGCTTAACCAAAAAACTTTCTCTAGTAGTCGGCCTCATATATCGAAATGCAAGTGTACTACCGCGTAATGTAACGATAATGCTGTATAATACCTTGTTTTGTTCAAGACTTAATTATTGCCATTTAGTTTGGGCCTCTACGACGCAAAACAATATACACAAAATTCATATTCTGCAAAAAAAGTTTCTACGTGCCGTTGCAAGTGTCCCCATGTGCTATCCCTCGGAACCATTATTTCACATGTATAACGTGATGCCTGTTACGAAGATTTATGGTTATCGTCTGTGCAAACAATACAAACAAGAGATAAAAAATGGTACTTGTTTCTTGCGTCAGATAGCCAACATAAGTAGTCATCCTAAAGCATACAACACGCGAAATTTTGAGAGGTGGAAAGTTGAAACATGTAGGACAACATATGGATTACAAATGTTAAAAAACCGGTTACCAAGGCTTTTAAATACGTTGCATAAGGAAAACATACAACCCGAAAATATTACTTTCAAGAAACTTCGCCACTACTTTACGAACTAAAAATAAGAACAACAAAATAGTCTCACAATATTCTATCTCAAAGCGTCACTTTCATTTTGCTATGTTGTCTATATATCTCCGGCAATGAGATTTGTTGAAAGTGTGTGCCCTCTTGTCGCAGTCAGGTTTTCGTGGAAACTTCCTTTTTTCAATGTATAGCTTTTGTTTGCGGTTTCACACTTTCATGCATTTGTTTTGTGGTTGCTGACCGCTACCTGTAGTTGCCAGTGTGGGGGCCTGCGGCCTTGTCAAGCTGCCTTAATGACAGCTTTTTCTGTTGGCCTCCGGCATCATGTACGTGTGATGCAAATAAAGTTATTATTATTATTATTATGCAGTGTACAGACGGGTTTCCTAAATTCCTGTCTTTAATGGATAAAAAATTAGCGCACATGAGGAGTTCACAAGTCCGAAAGACAGGATAACGCGCTACAGAGACGCTTTACGGGGGCATAGGAGGGATGTGATTACCAATTTTTTACCTGAAGGAATGAACCATCAGCTAGCCTAGCAGAAGTTTAAACAGCGCATTTTTCTAATTGTTCAGAGTGCAAGGTTGTGGCAGCTCGTATGAGGAGGCTTGTATACATCAATGGTTACTCGGAAGCCAGAAGGTTCTGCCTTTTATAACGTGGATGGGCGTTTCCGTTTGAAGCTGGACAAGTTGAATTCGTATATGAAATGAAATTAAAGGTGCGGAAATTGATAAACAATAGCTTTCGGGATTTCTTTTGATAATTATGTGCTATGGGCTAGGGGAGATAGTCGCCTTCTAACAAGCTCGTGAAACGTAAACCCATGATGCGACGATTTGTTGCAGTTTCGGAGCAGAACGAAGAAAATGAGCTGAGCTCAAGGCGTTAATGGCCTTTGAGTAAGTTACCATGGCCAGTATAGGCAAGAAATCACCGCGACGTCGAAGAGCAACTTGCTGATAAGGGCCATGAACGGTGTGCCGAGTAGTGGCCAGAGCTTCAAGTAGCGCATTTGAGGGAGTCCAATTTCGGGGCTTCCATTAGACTTCATGGATTGAGTACCTCTGTATAGGATCTGTAAGTTTTTTTATGCTGGAGGGTTACTAGAGTCTTTGTAATGCGAAAACATTATATAGCTCAGTTGTGTCCGCAGAACTTGTCCGCAAAACGTGTCCGCACGATGACGTCACGCCAGATGAATGAATGTGTAAACGTTTAATGATAATTAGAAATAAATTAATGATTGGTGTAATATGTCGCGATGAACTATGATGACGTCACGCCGTTAATTAGTAAGTGATTAATGAATTAAATAGTGTAATTAGGAATCTAATTAATCAGTAAAATTAAAACTCACGAAATGAAAAGTGATGACGCCATCACTAATTTGTGAGACTAATTAAGCGACGAACTTAGTGGGTCCCTTGACAATATAATTTGCAAAAATTGAAAGTCACGTGTTAAGGCGATTACGTCATACAATACTCACGAGACATGACCGGAAAAAATGAGTCACGGTGTCAAGGGCTCAAGGTAATGACGTCACACCAAAGTCACGTGACAAGATGACGCAAAATTTAGAGCGATGACGTCACACCCGGGCTGAGTAACAATCGCTGCCACGCGCAGACAGGAGAGAGTAAAAATGACGGAAAGAGACGCGCGGCGCAAAACCGCGTCCGCCGAAGTGACGACGCTTGTTTGAGCAACATGAACATATAGCTGGTGCAGACGAAATCCCAGCGATGTCGTCACTGGTTGACCTCAGTGTGGTGAAAGTATTCCCGAATGCACTCACAAAAATTTTATGCAACCGTTCGTCGTACAGCATTCCGGGTGGTGTCATAGCATTTCTCTTTGCATGTAGCTTACATGTTTTAGTCAAGTTGGAGTCTAGCTTGCGACAGTGGTTCGGACCAATAACATATGCGTCTCAAATTGCATGTTTTCTGAGAGTACATTTTCTCTTAAGGCGTGGTTTAGGTGTTCAGTGAGATGTAGAGATGTGAAGTTGGAGGTTAGCTTGCAACAGGGGTTCGGACCGATGACATATGCACCTTCAGTTGCATGCTTTAAGGCGCGGTTGAGGTGTACACCGAGATGAGAGGCGTTCGCTCATCGCAACGGCTCGAGATTGGCTAGCGCTTTCGCTTGATCACCGCGATGTCGAGATGTGAGAGCTACTGCGCCCTTTCCTTTCCTCAAAAAACTCTCCAAAAACACATGCTTTCGCATTCCTCCACGTAAGCAGGCTTAAGTGCCCTCCTAATTTTGAAGGGGAAATAATGGGGCCATAGTGAAGGCTTTCAGAAACTCCTATGGAAGCGACGCGTCAATTCTAGAGGACCGGACTACCGCTTCCAGCGTTCAGCCGTGGTTATGGCCTGTAGGTGCTCCCTGGAGGAGTGGTGGGGCTGACCCGTGGTAGTCGCAAGAGGGGGGCAAGTGGAATTCTTTGTCTTGCACTCGACATGACTGGGTTGATGACAGATCAGTACTGCGAACATGTCTTTCGATAAAATCGTCCCCCCCCCCCTCCCCCGGTCATATTCGGAATATTGTGTATCCGTGTGCATACAAAACGAAAAAAAACTGTCACGGTCCAGCGATGGAACCGATTTACTTACTTTCTTGTTGGTTTTATCTCGTGCTTTACTAAATTGCAGCGTTGGATGAGCGTAACGATCTTCATAAATGTGCTGTGCAGCTCGTTTCCCAAAACTTGCTCACAAGCAAGGATCTCACCATTAATACCACGTCAACACTTCTCTGTCATAAAATACATTTATGAAGGCCAGTGGCGCCGTCTAGCGTCCTCTCAGCGCGCGCCGGCGTTCACCAAGACCTCGTAGCCATTGTAGCGATGTTCGCGGTGGTAGTAAGGGATGTAAAGCAACCCCTGAGACGGGTGCACTTTGCCGCAGGTCACCGTGCCCTCGTGGCGAGTGCGGCCGATGTAGAGCGTTTCGCCGGCGGCGGATTTGCCGCCTGGGATAGCTTCGTCCGGCACATGGCCATCGCAACTCGGGATCCACTTCAGTTCAGCGCCGTCGTTGACGAGAATCTGCAAAAAGGAGGCACGAAGTCATCGCGGGCAGGACCGCCTATCGGACCCTTTTCTGAGAATAAAAAACCGAGATCTAGATCTGCCAGGCCTAAACGCTTCGAATGGAAATGAACAGGACTCAAGAATATGTATCTTGTTCGCAAAAGAGCAGCTCTGCGCTTATATTTTTACTGTGCTTTTCCCAATGAAAATTGGCTCACAAACAGACAAAGCAATAATGAAATTTTCGTGCTGTTTTTTTTTTCTGGCTGAAAACGATGCGCGTAGGAACGACAGAACTGGAGGAGATATGCCCCACTGGGCTTTAATTAATTTATAACAGTCCCCTGCTTCCCTCCAAGAGTTCTGGTTTAGGTTTCCGCGGGTTGTGTCGTAAAAAGGCTATTACAGAGGGCCTCCACAATTCACGTGCGCCCACCGAGCAGTGACGCATTCTAAACACGAACAGTTATGTGCATGTCATGTTCACTTCTTGTGTGCGAGGCCCGCACATTCCGTATGCAGGGCCATTGCTGATGGCCTGGACTGGCTTATCTAGAGCGCTGGAGCGACGCCCTGCGGAACAAATAAATCAGAATTATTTGTATTAGGGGCACAGTGTTCGAGCTTACTTAGCTTTAGTTACGTATGTATTTGCGGCTGCGCTAAAGCGCGATCACTGTATGTGAAAACGAGTACCAAGCTGCTTTATTTTTTTTTGTTTCCTTTGCACCGCAGAGCACCGCTTGATCTTCCTATAGAGAAGGCTGCTCATGGGTGCACAGGATCGTCCACTGCTAGAGTCAACACAGGAGCGAGTGACCGACTTAGATAACAGCTACAAAGAACACCACACGAAGGTCACGTGCACATTATTGCGAGCGTGAAAAAAGCGCATGGAACCACGAATGATCTCCACGCTGCCAGAGCCCGCTCATTAGTTCGCGAATACTCAACATTTACTGACTGATTTGTGTTTTTAAATAAAGCGTTTTGCTACTGCTATTATTACTCAACATATCCACGGCGTATTCAATCACTCTAGTAGTACACGGCCGTGTAATTATGAGGCATGGTTGGGGCGGGCATGAAAGGTTGCACGATATGATTTCGAAGACCAGAGGAGGTGCCCTTACTTCGTAATGTTGGTACTTGTGTTCGCTGTTGTTGCAAGGAACGTAGCAGCACTGCAGAGAACGGACCACCTTGCCTGGGAGCAGGCCGCCGTTGTGCCAAGCACGTCCCACGTACAGGTCCTCGCCTTTGGCGTTGCCGCCCACGACCGCGTTGTGCGGTATGTTGTCCGCGTAGCAACAGGCCCAACGTACGGACATATTGTGGTATGCTGTAAGGCAGACTTAATGTGAGTCATTGAGCAGATTCGAGAACTATTGGTTTTGCGGTAGAGCAGCTGCTATAAAAAAATTTGAGGCCATGCGTGATTTTGAAGCGGGCTGTTGTAAAACAGCCAATAAGACACCATGGACATTGCGCATTTTTCGGGATGCTAAGTCTGTTGTAAGTCCTTGTTTCTTCTTTGCGCCCATCCCAGTGGGATGGGCGCACCGCACTATTCGCGGACAAAGCACGCATGTGACTGAGGCTCCAGGTGCTTCAGACCAGTGTCAGAATGAACAGTAACGAGTATCGCGAATTGCAATATCTCGCACTGTGTGCTTGTGTCTGAAAGCAATTCAGCCTCGCCAGTTTTCCAATAGTTCTTGAAAACGTCAGTTCGTAACGCCATTCATTGTCCCGGAACAGAGTTGGTGCTAATGAAGCGCTATAAAGTGCGCTTGGCACTTGAACATCCAGATTCGAGGCGGCGTGTCGCGGTAAGAGCTCTTGTATTCTTGTTAATTCTTTCCTTACTGCGGGAAAACAGACAATTTCAGGGTTGTGGGCGTAAAAAATTTTTTTCTCCCATTAGTATAAAACTTTTTTGTTACTGCTGCACATCAGAGTATAGCTAAATGAATTCCCTTTCCAATGATGCGAAGAAATAAATCAGAATATGTGTTACTTGGGAAAGAAAAATATCTTTGGCTGGCAAAATTTGAGAGACTATAGCGCAAAGAGTAAAAAAAAATATTAAACATATCCCAGCCGGGAAATAGGAGAATAAAAACAGAATATACGTTTTGTACGTTACTACGCCAATGGCGAGTATTGAAAGTTACAGAATTCTCCATGCTAGCCCTTCCAGTCAGCAAAAAAAAAAAATCAACTGCTCGCACGTGGCGCTTTGGGTTACTTCCGCAGTGCAGTGCCTAGGTGGACCCGGGACACTGTGCGATCTCGCCG